>NC_081553.1:225512069-225667069 GCF_963082655.1 Stomoxys calcitrans | reverse complement strand
TAAAGATGTCACGGCCCCAGATAGTTTTATATAACAGCTATATCCGGTTATAGACCTATTTTAACCATACTCAGCACAGTTGTTGGAAATCATAAGAAAACACATCATGCGAAATTTCAGCCAAATCGGATAAGAATTGCGCCCTGTAGAGGCTCAAGAAGTCTAAACCCAAGATCGGTTTATATGGCAGCTATATCAAAACTTGAACCGATATGGCCCAACCGATCTACACCTGTAAGAAGTATTTGTTCAAAATTTCAAGTGGATAGCTTTACTTTTTCGGAAGATGGCGTGCTTTCGACAGGCAGACAGACGGACGAACGGACGGACAGACGGTCGGAGGAAGGACAGACGAACAGACATGGCTAGATCGACATAAAATGTCATGACGATCAAGAATTTCAACAGGAAGACGGACGAACGGACAGACGGACAGACGGACGGACAGACGGACGGACAGACGGACAGATGGACGGACAGACGGACGGACAGATGGACGGACAGACGGACGGACATGGCTAGATCGACATAAAATGTCATGACGACCAAGAATTTATATACCTTATTGGGTCTGAGATGAATATTTCGAGGATTTACCAACAGAATAAGTTTGGTTTATCTTTATCATGTACAAAATCATTCCCCAATAAGGTTCTGTCGAGTGTTTCGGTTCCTACTGTCCCATCTATTTTATGATCACATTAACCCTTTAGTCTTTCAACGGGTTTTGCGAATATACTCGTCATACTTCATCCTAATGTTTTTGGAGTATGACGAGTTAACTTGTCAACGTCAAATAAAAAATTGTCTCAAAATGGGAAAATGGGTCGAAAGTTCACTTTAACGATTTTTTTTTCGTTTCTTGTTTTAAACATTTTAAATTAATTTCAACTTAACGTTTCACAATTCTTCCATCTTCACCGACAAAAAAAAAACAAAAAATGTTACCTCGTTGTTATGCCAATTGTTTGTGTCCTCCACCCAAACATTTGCCTTCATTCCCACTTTGAGTTTCCCAAACTAATTAAATACTCATTTCTATTATCTAAAACACAAATCAAACGAAGGGAAAAACTCCTACAATTTTCACAAAGTAGCAAAACAACAATGGCAAGCCATGCGAAAAAAAAATGTACATAAATTTTCCATTGTTTTTTTATTTCGGTTAAGACTTAACTCGATGTAGTGAAGAAAAATGTTGCACCGTTCCCAAACTCTCAGCTCGTAGTCAGCCATAAATAAAATTTACACGTTGTCACATTATAAGCCATAAACAATACGAATGTGAATTTCTGGCTGCATTCGATATTTTAAAGGCCAAAATAAATTGCGACCAAAAAGCAGTGAGGCAAACGATTTCAGGTGAAAGGAAAACAATGCAGAGAAAAAATAGATCTTGATAAATATCTTCGCAACACAAAGGAGAAACTTGTATTAAAAAGCCATGTAATGACTCTGACAAAGAGTGTTTTTCAATAGGCGGACAGACGGACAAAATGATTTGTTGAGCCTTGATCATTAGTTATATATGCATATATTCTATATAGAATCTTAGATCAATGAATCAAGATCTTGTAAACATATAAATTTTTGTTGTATAACCTCAAGCATTCTATTGTGAAGGGTGAAGAAAAATCATTATGTTCCCTAATGTTCTTAAGGGCGTATAATTGATTTTATCTTTTGTACCATAGTGCGTATGATTACTTTTAATTTTGGAATTTCTTAGAAAATGGCTTGTAATTTCCACATTTATATGAGGATTTTGAAAAACAAGATATCAAATGAAAGCTAACAAAAGCGGCTTTGACATGCTTACCAAAAATCACTAAGAAACTTAATACTTAAAAATTTTGCCAGGCAAATGTTGGGCAAACTTTAGAAATTGATCATCATTTTTGTTCAATACCATTATTGTTGACTTTATGTGCCAGCTTAGAATGCACATACAACTTTGATGATATTTCATTGCTGGTTATGTTTTGATGAAAGTTGATAGAATGTTGTAAATACTAGCCGCAAGCCACTTGTACTCCATTACAATAAAAGGAAGAATCTTCTCGTTAGCACAAATAAAAGTAGTACCGATGTTATTGTTACGAGAAATGTTCTTACCTTCCATACAAATTTTGTTTGTTTCCTCAACATTGGACTCTGCTTCGACCCAACTAAACAGATTTTAACTTGTTCAAAGTCATATCCTTAGTTTTTGCAATACTCCCACAATACATAGTTAACCAAACAATTCAGTTTCATTTGTTGTTTGTCATTACACTGACTCGATACTTTCTATACAAGAATCATTTGTTGTTAACCAATGTTCCTTTCTGGCAAACTTGCCAACACACAATTCACCTAACTAGACTTTTCAAAGAAAATCTCCATCATCTATGCAACACTTCTGCTTCTCCTATTTCCATTATCTGGAATTATGAACTTAACGAAGAATAACACCACAAAATCACTCAGAGTTATGGCAATGATTTTTATACTTTTTCTCGTTTCGAGTTTTGCCTTTCTTTCACACTTGGTTAACCAAGCGCAGATTTAATCATAATTGGTTTTGCTGTCTGTGCCATGATAATGGCAATAATAACGTTGATGTTAATGATTGTTGTTGACGGTGATAGTACTGATGCCATTAAATGTAACCCAATGAACAAGGAAAATGGGGAAAACAGCAAGGGAAATTTTCAAAGTATGCAAACAGAGAAGCAAATGTTACAGCTTTAGTAGTAAACAAGCAACGTTTTTGCCTAGGTTAAGATTGCTACTGAAAAAAAAAAATTTATAGATTTTATATTCAATATTTTTATGCGAAATCCGAAGTTTTTGCTAAATTGTGATTAACTATTATAAAGTCCATATTATAAGCTTTCTTTTGGTATCTAATTTTTGAAAATCCTCCAATTAGGGTAGAGTCTACAAAGATTTTAACAAAAAAATCCTCAATTGCAATCACTTATACGCAACAGCGTCCAAAAGATAAAATCAATTATACGCCACTAAGGTCAAAGCAAGAAATTTTAATTGAAATGAAATGTACACATAAACTTAAAGAACTATATCCCTACGGTCAAGCTGGAAAACTATCGATATTCGCAACATTTGATATTTTAGATATTTCTAATGATAATCGGTTGATATGACAGCTGTATCAGGTTATGGACCGATTTGGACTATGCTTAGCACAGTAGTTGCAAGCCATAACAAAACACATCGGCAAAATTTCAGCCAAATCAGATAGAAACTGCGCTGTCTAAGGGCTCAAGAAGTCAAGACCCCAGATCGGTGTATATGACAGCTTTATCAGGTTTTGACCGATTTCAATCATACTTTAAACAGTTGTTGGAAATCCTAACAAAACACCTCATGCAAAATTTTAGCCAAATTGGATAAGAATTGCGCCCTCTAGAGGCTCAAGAAGTCAAGACCCAAGATCGGTTTATATGGCAGCTATATCAGCTTGTTGACCGATTTGAACCATACTTAGCTCAGTTGTTGCAAGTGGTACCAAAACACCTCATAGAAAATTTCAGCCAAATCGGATAAGAATTGCGCCCTCTAAAGGCTCAAGAAGTCAAGACCCAAGATCGGTTTATATGGCAGCTATATCAGGTTATGGACCGATTTGAATCGTACTTGACACAGTTGTCGGATATCATAACAAAACTAGTCGTGTAAAATTTCATTGCAATCGGATAAGAATTAAGCCCTCTAGAGGCTCAAGAAGTCAAGACCCAAGATCGGTTTATATGGCAGCAATATGAAAACATTGACCGATATGGCCCATTTACAATCCCAACCGACCTAAACTAACAAGAAGTATTTGCGCAAAATTTCAAGCAATTTCAAGCGGCTAGCTTACTCCTTCGAAAGCTTAAAATGTCACGATCAAGAATATATATATGGGGTCTTGAACGAATATTTCAAAGAGTTACAAACAGAATGACGCAACTAATATGCCCCCAACCTATGGTGGAGAGTATAAAAACGGGAGAGGATTTATTAATAATTTCAGTCAAATCGGACAAGATATGCGCCTTTTATTTGCCTTAAAACCTAACCGAGAGATCGGTCTATATGACAGCTATATCCAAATCTGGACCGATTTGGGCCAAGATGCAAAAAATGTCGTAGACCCTAAAACTGTACCAATTTTCGGCGAAATTGGATAATAAATGCGTCTTTTATGGCCCCAAAACCTAAAACCGAGAGATGGGTCTATATGGCAGCTATATCCAAAACTTTACCGATCTGGGTCAAATTGAAGAAGGACGTCCAAGAGCCTTACAGAACTCACTGTCCCAAATTTCAGCGACATCGGACAATAGACCCTAAATCGGAGGATCGCTCTATATGGCAGCTATATCTAAATCTGAACCGATCTGAGCCAAATTGACAAAGGATATCGAAGGGCCTAGCACAACTCACTGTCACAAATTTCAGCAAAATCGGTGGCTTTTATGAGCCCAAGACCCTAAATCGGAGGATCGGTCTATATGGCAGCTATATCCAAATCTGGACCGATCAGGGCCAAATTGACGAAGAATGTCGAAGGGCCTAACTCACTGTCTCTAATTTTGGCAAAATTGGATAATAAATGTGGCTTTTATGGGCCTAAGACCCTAAATCGGAGGACCGCTCTATATGGCAGCTATATCTAAATCTAAACCGATCTGAGCCAGCTTGAAGAAATATGTCGAAGGGCCTAACAGAACTCACTGTCCCATATTTTAGCAAAATCGGAGAATAAATGTGGCTTTTATGGGCCTAAGACCCTAAATCGGAGGATCGGTCCATATGGCAGCTATATCCAAATCTGGACCGATCTGAGCCAAATTGACGGAGGATATCGAAGGGCCTAACACAACTCACTATCCCAAATTTCAGCTAAATCGGATAATAAATGTGGCTTTTATGGGCCTAAGACCCTAAATCGACCGATCAGTCTATATGGGGACTATATCAAGATATAGTCCGATATAGCCCATCTTCAAACTTGACCTGCTTATGGACAAAAAATGACTCTGTGCAAAATTTCACCTCAATATCTCTATTTTTAAAGACTGTAGTGTGATTTCAACAGACAGACGGACGGACATGTCTAGATCGTCTTAGATTTTAGCGCTGATCAAGAATATACTTTATAGGGTCGTGTCGGTAGGGTCGGAAATGGATATTTCGATGTGTTGCAAACGGAATGACAAAATGAATATACCCCCCTCCTTTGGTGGTGGGTATAATAATTTTGGGTTGCTTTTATTTGACTGACAACAAAAACCGCTGATTACTTTGTATTTTTGTCAGAAGGAATAGAGCACGGTCAAAACCTAGAAATTAGATGTGCCCTTTTGAAAAGTGAGTTTTGTATGTTTGTTTCATTTGTATCACACGACATGTACAATTCTACATTCTGCTAGATTGGTCATGTCATAAGACACCTACATACCGAATAATAGAGCCAATTATTGTCATTGTAATACAAAAGTAGACTTAGTTTAGAAATGAAGCCACGACTGCACTGTTAATCCGAGCAATCTTTCTAAACTATATATTGTGCAATCTTTCTAAACTATTGTATATGCAACATTACCTAGATATAACTTCTATATAAGCCATCCTCCGTTTCGCCTTCTTGAACATCAAAAAACTCCCAATTCTTATCTGATTGGGGGTCAAATTTAGCATAATAAGTTTATTACGACGCACAGTGGGCCAAATGGCAAAAAAATTGGAAATAAGTCTACAACTTTTTATCTGTTGATTTTAGCCATACAAAATGTTCTAGACATTTGTAGAGGAGGACATAGGCTTTCAGAAAAGTGCTGTTGTTGGTCCATATCTTTAATACAGGGTGAGCTACAGGGTGTCAAAGTTGACCACTTTTGACTTCTCCAAGCTTCTGGGGGCCATAACTTTTGATCTACTCAACCGATTTACATGATTTAGGACTCTAGAGAAAGAGCTTGACAAGATCTAAAAAACTTATGCATAAAGTACCATGCCATCGTGTACTGTTAAGGAGTTATGAATTGTTTAATTTTAAAATATGAAAATTTGGCCTTGGTTTTTTTCAGTGTTTTTTAAATAACTCCGTCAATTTTAAAGCTATAAACTTCATACTTCACACAAATTATGCCAGCATATGTGTGCATAAAATACAAAAGGAATCACGTGAATATCTTTGGCGGTTTAAAAATGGCATCGTTTTCAATATGAAAAATATTTTTTTTGTCAAAAAATTGCAAAATTTTTCAAAAAAGATACTCCCATTTCCTTTAAGTTTTCGCAAACTTTGGCCGTCAAAGCATTATCATTTCTTTCCATTTTCACAAAGTCGAGGTATTAAGAAAAGTTTTAAGTGCTAATTTGGCTAATTTCGATATCAAACAACACCGTTATCTTAAGACCAAAATGGCCAATTTTTTTACTAAACTTCAAAAGTTTCTCACTGGAAAAAAAGTTCCACGGGGATTTTTTCGCTTTTTTTGAACTTAAATGAAAGCTTAAAATGTTCCCAACATTTTAAGGTATGTCTCGCCATATCCTAGCCATAAATGAGATCGTAGCGATCAAAATACTGAAAAAAGTCAATTTTCAAGTAGTGCTATATTCATTGCTAAAAAACAAGTATTACGTCACATTTTATTGCAAAGATGTTAAATAAACTTTTATTTGGTAACACTTCTTCTACAAAACACAAAAAGAATCATGGAAATATCTCTATTCTATTCCATTTTATGGAACCGGCAATAAAAAAGTCAATTTTTCAAAAAAGTCGAATTTCCCAAATTTTGTTTTTGTTGTCCTAATTGCACATGACACACTATAGCCATATTTACGCAACATACCTTATCGTAAAGGAAATTTTCATACCTTTCCAACGATGTATAAAACATTTCTCAACTCGGATTCTATCTACTCTAAAATTCATTTACACTTCATTAAACTCTATATAAAAATGTCTATTTGTGAAATGGAACCTTATATGGGGCCTACACTAAAACATTGATAGATTTGCCCAGGGTTTACAATACAAATGTGTTAGAATAAAAAAAGGTCTCCTGCCAAAGTTTAAAAAAATTGGAATAAAAATATGTGTTTTAGAGCGAAAACACTTCGCATCGGCGTGCGTTTGTATAGTACCTACATCTATTTTTAATGTAAGCTGATGATTTTTGAATAAAAAGTAACCTAGAAATATACCTGCATATATATATATATTTGTGTTAAGATTTGATGCAGACAAATGTTACCTGTTTCGCTATGTCGAATTCCCAGGAAATCCACCGTATCAATGAATGTGAAAAAACCTACCCATAAAAAATTCATTGTCATTTTTTTTAACCAAATTCGAGTCCAGGTAAATAATTATAGAAGAGTAAGTAAAAAGAGGCACTTTGGACCCCTTTTTACGATTGCGTCTGATACCTGAAATGGGTCATTAATTGTGAATATATTGCATAAATATTTGAACAAAATCCAAATTTTCTTCATTATATTTTGTAGAGGCGTAAAGGACATTTATAAGTTATGGAAGTCATACTGAAGTATTCCACTCTTTCGAAAATTGTATGGGACATCAAAAATGATTCCAAATCATACACGGAGTCATTTAAGGAACTTGTTTACACTTTGGACCACATATATGGAATAAGGCTAAATAAAGACGCTTTAGACAAACTTGAAAAATTCTACAAATCATTTGAGAGAAGGTTGCCAGAATGTTCATTCGCAAAAATCAAGTTTTTCAAAATGTATGAGAAGTGGCTGAAATCGGATCTACTTATTGAAATTAAACCGCTGATTCCCGGCCGGCCTAGCAAAGCATACGACGAAGTTACGGAGAAAACCAAAAAGAAAAAACAAGAGGAACTATTGGCGGCACATCCGCCAAATTTAATAAAAGATACGTTCAAAACAGCATTGTTAAAAACACAACCAAAAAATGTTGGACGAATTGTCGATGTTTTACCATTAGCATCTCCGAAAAGGGTAAAGAGAATGGTAGAAAGTATTCCAACTCCAAAATCGACTACAGAATTCACGGAGGAAGATGCACTGGCCCTGATTTTGAACCTAGGCCTCTCAAGAAACAAATACTCAACAATGAGGAAGGCTCTTCGTGAAAAAGGATGGGGTTGTTTACCCTCAAAACATAAATTGTACAACACCAGGACGAAAATGGTGCCATCAAATATATACGTGGACGAATTAAAAGCAAGAGTGAAACTTGCTGATCTTGTTGAAAATACAGCTGTTAGAATTATTTCTAATTTTACTGAAGAACAGTTGAACACATGTAATAATTCCGAAGTGGTTTTGATCAGCAAATGGGGTTGTGATGGATCATCTGGATTTTCCGAATATAAGCAACAAACAGAAATAGATACCAACTTCGCATCAATTTTCATGGCATCATTAGTACCATTGAGAATGAGATTGTACAAGGACCAATCTTCATCATCGAAAGAAAATGCATTTCAAGATATATGGATAAATAGAACACCTGGGTCAAAATATTTATGTCGCCCAATTCGGTTTGAGTATACAAAGGAAGACCGGAACACAACACGATCTTTGGTGAACGAAATAAAGGAAGAAATTGCTGCATTACCCATGATTGTTATAAACCAATTGGGAAGAAATATAAAAGTTTCGTTTCAACTACAACTCACTATGATCGATGGAAAGGTGGCAAACGCATTAACTGGCGTTATGTCCAATTGGAGATGCAATATTTGTGGCAAGAAGAATGGGCAATTCGAGGACAAGTCTGATGAAAATTTAGTAAACGAAAATGCGCTCAATTTCGGTATTTCGCCCCTGCACTGTAGAATTCGATTCATGGAGTATTGTTTGCATTTATCGTATGACCTTAAATATCGGACTAGCCCTGGAAACCGCGATGTCTCTGCTAGAAACAACCAAGATCTTCACAAAATGAGGCAGGAAGAGAAGAATCGAATCCAGTTGGAGTTTAAACAAAAGGGACTTATAATAGATAAACCTCTTTACGGATACGGAAGCACAAATGATGGCAACTCGGCAAGGCGGTTTTTTGAGGACCCCGTATCGACATCTAAAATAACCGGTCTTGATGAACACTTGCTAAGACGATTCAAAGTGATTTTGGCTGTAATCAATAGCAAAAAGATGATAAATTCAACCAAATTTGAAGCTTATAGTAATGACACAAAAAACATTTTATCTGATTTATATTCGTGGAAAGCTTTAACACCGACAGTACATAAAGTCTTACATCATGGCAAGGAAATTGTGGAATACAACATACTTCCGTTAGGAGAACTTACAGAAGAAGCTCAGGAATCCCGTAATAGAGATGTTAAACAGTTCCGGCTTTTCAATACCCGAAAGAGCACCAAATTTAACCAAAATTATGATTTACTTCAATATTTATTGTTATCGTCTGATCCGGTACTATACAGCATCAGAACTAAATGGCTACCAAAAATATGTGACGATATAGATAAGGACGATCCCGATGCCATTCAAATTAAAGAGCTTTTAAATTTTGATACCTTAGATTATTTGGTAGAGAATAAAATCAAATAATACAAAACTAAAATGCTTTTTTATTTTGGGAGTAGCTAATATACATATAAACGCACGCCGATGCGAAGTGTTTTCGCTCTAAAACACATATTTTTATTCCAATTTTTTTAAACTTTGGCAGGAGACCTTTTTTTATTCTAACACATTTGTATTGTAAACCCTGGGCAAATCTATCAATGTTTTAGTGTAGGCCCCATATAAGGTTCCATTTCACAAATAGACATTTTTATATAGAGTTTAATGAAGTGTAAATGAATTTTAGAGTAGATAGAATCCGAGTTGAGAAATGTTTTATACATCGTTGGAAAGGTATGAAAATTTCCTTTACGATAAGGTATGTTGCGTAAATATGGCTATAGTGTGTCATGTGCAATTAGGACAACAAAAACAAAATTTGGGAAATTCGACTTTTTTGAAAAATTGACTTTTTTATTGCCGGTTCCATAAAATGGAATAGAATAGAGATATTTCCATGATTCTTTTTGTGTTTTGTAGAAGAAGTGTTACCAAATAAAAGTTTATTTAACATCTTTGCAATAAAATGTGACGTAATACTTGTTTTTTAGCAATGAATATAGCACTACTTGAAAATTGACTTTTTTCAGTATTTTGATCGCTACGATCTCATTTATGGCTAGGATATGGCGAGACATACCTTAAAATGTTGGGAACATTTTAAGCTTTCATTTAAGTTCAAAAAAAGCGAAAAAATCCCCGTGGAACTTTTTTTCCAGTGAGAAACTTTTGAAGTTTAGTAAAAAAATTGGCCATTTTGGTCTTAAGATAACGGTGTTGTTTGATATCGAAATTAGCCAAATTAGCACTTAAAACTTTTCTTAATACCTCGACTTTGTGAAAATGGAAAGAAATGATAATGCTTTGACGGCCAAAGTTTGCGAAAACTTAAAGGAAATGGGAGTATCTTTTTTGAAAAATTTTGCAATTTTTTGACAAAAAAAATATTTTTCATATTGAAAACGATGCCATTTTTAAACCGCCAAAGATATTCACGTGATTCCTTTTGTATTTTATGCACACATATGCTGGCATAATTTGTGTGAAGTATGAAGTTTATAGCTTTAAAATTGACGGAGTTATTTAAAAAACACTGAAAAAAACCAAGGCCAAATTTTCATATTTTAAAATTAAACAATTCATAACTCCTTAACAGTACACGATGGCATGGTACTTTATGCATAAGTTTTTTAGATCTTGTCAAGCTCTTTCTCTAGAGTCCTAAATCATGTAAATCGGTTGAGTAGATCAAAAGTTATGGCCCCCAGAAGCTTGGAGAAGTCAAAAGTGGTCAACTTTGACACCCTGTAGCTCACCCTGTATTAAAGATATGGACCAACAACAGCACTTTTCTGAAAGCCTATGTCCTCCTCTACAAATGTCTAGAACATTTTGTATGGCTAAAATCAACAGATAAAAAGTTGTAGACTTATTTCCAATTTTTTTGCCATTTGGCCCACTGTGCGACGCCTTAGATACCAAACTTATCAAAAATGTACTTTTTAAGCCTATCACAACATAGTCCCTTTCGTAAGCTTGATTTTGATATGCAGTTTTTAAAAATCCTCCAATTATTACGCAATTTACAAAGAGTTTTGTTTAAAATTCCGCAATTAATATTAATTATACGCAACATGGTCACAAAATAAAATCAATTATACGCCACTAGGCACGGAAAAATTTGATTTCATAGTTTTCAGCATTTGTTTAAAAGCATTATCATGTTGTGCATCTTGGGCATCTTGTGTTTTATTGTAATCTAATTTATTTCATATATTTCTCACATTATTCTCTACCATCTATTTTTCTATATATAATTTTCTTTGCTGGGTTATCTTAAACTTCTAACCACAGCAACTGAATTAACTGTGAATAAAAAACAATTGAGGCCGCCTTGAAAGCCATGTTCTACTTAAAGCAAATATATTTTATAAAAGTTAAGCTAATAATGTTAAGACAACTGTTTTCATTATATTTACCTTGCTTATTTTTCACTTCCAAGTTGGCCATGCTTTTCTGGTGGGATGGCATATTAAAAAAAAAGATACTGTGTAGCTGTATTGAGATTTGCAAGCATTTGTTTTTTATGCTTAACCACATTAATTCAATCGTTCATTTATTCTTTCATTCATTCATGCATCTAGCACCTCAGGAGGCATTTCATCAGCAGCAAAAGAGAAACCTCACAACAATAGGCATGGCATGATGAAAAGAATGAAAGATTATTTTTTTGCATTTTAATTCCTCTCTTTGCCTCCGAATACAATTGAAAAGAAAATCAAACAAAGCATAACAATAATAATTGTTGACTAAGAATGCGTTTAAGAAGAGTTGAAGTGGAAATTGAGTTATTGTTGGGTGAAGATTTATAGAGGGTTTTTATCAAACAATAATTCAGTTAGGATTTGGCTAGATGGTGGTTGCTTAAATAAATCTAATTGTGGCTGTCCCCAAAAATTGTTGCATATCCTCAAACTATATATTTTTTCCAAAGATTGTTGCCTATCTGCAAATATTGTTATGAGTTGCCAAATATTATTCCTTATCTTTAAACATTAAAACTTCATACTTATGCTGGGGTGAATGTTCCTAGCCTTTGCGGCAATAACAGTCCTCAAAACTAGAATTAATTTTTATTTTTAACTTCTTAACATAGAAATTTAAATCAATTTACCTCATTATTTGTTTTTATGCATTGATGTCTCTTTCCAAACTTTTCTAAAACAACTGACCTCAAAACATTAGATTTAGAAATTTAAACACATTTATAAATTTTCTCTCTTTTGTGCTTATTTTCATATTTACTCTCTCGACTTCAGCAAAAGTATTTTCCAGTTTAAGGGACTTATTAGACAATTTTGTTAATTAAAAATTAATCCAAAATCGGTTGCTATGGCACATCTACCACAATATGATAATTAACATTTAGATGATACCCAAAAAGCATTTCATTCTGGTTGTTTTAATTGTGATGTTGTTATTGTTGTTCACAATGAATTTTCTAGTTTAACTGTTTTCCCCTTTTACTTCCTTACGCAAAAACCCAGTTCATTGGACCTTTGTCATGTTTAACGCTAGATATGATATACACCTCAATAAACCACCTGGCTAGGTTTTGGTTCATTATTACAAAATCTAAAATTCTATGCTCCAATGAAATTAGCGTTCAAATACACCAATTAATGTACATCTATCTATCTACAACGACTCAGCATAGAACTGAACCCAAAACTAAGCCAAACGTAACGAAACAGAAGACCATCATAACTCAAATGGTGAATTCAAACATCGTACAACAACATCGCCACATGAAATGAGTAATAAAATCAGCAACAAAATTAAAGGCAGTAGCAACGACCAAATGAATCAACAGCAAATGAACTTTAGAATATATATTGCAATTACCCGGCAACACAAATTACAGACAATGAAAACTGATACCGACTCGACTCGCCTCGACTCGACTCGACTCTGATGTTAGAGTTTTTGTCCAAGCAAACAAAGCTTGTCGACATCATCATCCGCAGCAGAAGACAAAAAGCAGTATAAACTCTGCAACAACGTTATTATCATACAACATCAGTTTGTAGTAGCAGCAATAGTAGTATGAATAGTAGTAGGAGCCGCTAGACACTGCAAAAAAGTCTTTCTCATGAAGTTAAGCAGATTCAGAATTTGTTAAAGCCACATATTTTTGTGGAGTTTGGGGATAATAGTTTCAATAGCATTTGAGGGATAGATAGTAATTTTTGATAATTGGTGAAGCAATATTTGGGAACGAATAGCAATGTAGGATGTCTAGGCATAAAACTAGGGAGGAATGAAAAAAAAGTAAAGAAATAAGCACTTCAATTTTCTTTGAATGAATTTGTGTTTGATGACAAGCAAAGTTCTCTTTACAACTTTGGAAAACCCCTAAAAATTTTAAAATAAAATATGGAAGACACCAAGTTTTGACAAAAGATGGCGCAAAATTTGGGGACATATAGCAATGTTTGTGGTCAATATGTAAAGTTTGGGGACATTTAACAATGGTTGGGAAATCGCTCTAACATTTGAGGGAAGAACAAAGTTTTAAGAATTCTGTGTTTTTGATATGAAGAAGCAATAAATGGGAGCAGTATTCTTCAAGACTTTGAAAATACCTCAAATATATTTGAGAAGAGTAATTAAGGCGTATTGTTGGAACAGTCAGCAGTTTTAGCAACTGGTGATGCATTACTTGACAATGAGTGGTACTATTTGTTGCCAAGTTCTAATATTTGCAACATATTTTGGGGACATTTACCATAAATTGGGGAAATGTAACATAGTTTGGGGACATGTAACATAATTTGGGGACATGCAACATATTTTGGGGACATGTAAAATAATTTGGGGACATGCTTGTAAGGTTGAGGAAAGAATAGTGAGCTACGTAATAAGCTCTTGATTGTTTTTATTTGTATGTTTTTTTTTGGCAAGCATCATTAATATAAATATGTGGTAGTTTTGTTATCTCCGAGACTTTGGAATAACTTTTTAGCAATGCTTAGGGACAACAATTTATGCAAATTGTTGAAACACCAAGAGAAACCAGTTTCTTGCAAGAGGTGACGCGTTATCCGGCAATGAATGTTACTATCTAGTGTAAAATTGTTTGGTTTTTGGTGGACATGCAACATAGGTTGGGGACATGTTACATAATTTGGGGACATGTAACATAATTTGGGGAAATTCAACATTATTTGGGGACAATTAACACAGTTTGGGGACATGTAACATAGTTTGGGGAAATTTTTCAAAGTTGGAGATAAGGAAAGGAATAAGCTCTTAATTGTTTTTGCTTGATATCTATTTTATGATAAACGTCATTCAATTGAATATGTGTTAGAATTTGTATCTACCAGAGATTTTGGAAACCCCCTATGTAATGCTTAGGGACAGAAATGTATGCAAATTGTTGAGAAACCAATTCTATGACAATCCTATGAATAAATCTTACTGTCAGGTGTCAAGTTGTATATTTAGTTAAACATACCACATAGTTTGGGGACATGCTGCATAGTTTGGGGACATGCTACATCATTTGAGGATATGCTGCAAAGTTTGAGGGAAAAAAATTTAATGCTAAGGAATAAAGTCGTAAAGCGTTTTACTGAATATGTATGTTATGGGAAGAATTATTAACTGTAGTATGAGGCTGCTTGGATTTCTCCTAGACTTTGGAAACCCCTTTGTAATGTTTGGGGCCAAAAATGTAGGCCAAATTTTTCCAAGAGTCGTCAGTTTCTGGCAATCGGTTTCGCATTATTTTACAGTGAATGCTGCTATTTAATGCAAATTTGCAGTATTTGGGGACATTTAACATACATTGAGGACACGCAACATAGTTTGGGGACATGTAACATAGTTTGGGGACATGTTTCTAAGTTTTAGAAAAGAAAAATAAGCTACTGAATAAGCTCTTGATTGTTTTTACCTAATATCTATTTTATGGCACACATTACTAAATTGAATATGTGGTAGATTTGTTATCTCCGAGACTTTGGAAATCCCCTTTGTTATGCATAGGGACAAAAATGTAAGAAAATTGTTGAGACACCAGTTTTTTTTTGTCAAGAGGTGACTTGTCAATGAAAGATACTGTCAGGTGCTAAGATGTAATATTTTGGGGACATGCCGAAAAAAGCTGGAAAGAAAATATTGAAAAGGAATAAAGCTTTGAGTCTTTTACTGAATATGTATTTTATTGCGAAAATCGTTAACTGTAGTTTGGGGAGATTTGGATTCTCAAACCGAATATGGTCTTCTTGGGGTTCTATTTGGATAGAGCTGCCCTATAGACCGATATCCCGCTATAGGGTATTAATCCAATAACAGGAGCATTAATTGACCGATTTCAGTGGAAGACCACCGCTGCAATTTTTTTTTATGCTCTCGCTAGGATTCGAACTCAGCGTTCAACGTCATAGGCGTACATGTTAACCTCCGCGCTAAGTTGGCCTTCAGGGTTGAATTATAGCTGCTATATATACTGATCACCTATTTAAGGTGGTGAGCTTATAATGCCGCGTTTAATACCCGTTTCGAATGAAATTTGACACAGTGGGTTCTATTAAGAACATCGACTTTCTCGTAGAATATGGTCTAAATTTATATACAGCGCCATGTATGTCGACCAACTGATTTAAGGATAATGGCTACAAATGTGGCCATAAGTAAAATGGATAACTACAGCTGAAAATTTTTCTAATGTTCGCCCCTGGATTTCAACCAAGCCACTCGGCGTCATAGGCGGACATGCTAACCTCCAAGCCGAAATTGTCCTGGCATATAGTTTTCTGTTATGATTTCCAAAAATCGTGCCAAGTATGGTCCAAATTGGTATTACTCCAATATAGCCGAATTCCCTGAAAGTTGTAAATTTTGTCCGATTTCGCTGCATTTGTATACCCTACACCATAGAATGAAGATACTCTCCCATATACACCGATCTCGGATTTTGACTTCTTGAGCCGCTAGAGGGTGCAATTTTTATCCAATTTGGCTGAAATTTTTAATGAAGTGTTTTGTTTTGACCATTAACAACTGTGCCAAGCATGGCTCAAATCGATTCAAAACCTGTTATAGCTCCCATATAAACCGATTTCGGATCTTGATTAATTAGCCGCTAGAGGGCGCAATTATTATCCGATTTGGCTGAAATTTTTCATAAAGTGTTTTGTTTTGACTTCCAACAACTGTGTCAGGTATGACTCAAATCAGTTCATAACCTGATATAGCTCCCATATAAGTCGATCTCGGATCGTGAATTTTTCAGCCGACAGAGGGCGCAATTGTTATCCGATTTGGCTGAAAGTTTTCATGAATTGTTTCGGTTGGACCAGCAACAACTGTGTCGAGTATGGCTAAAATCGATTCAAAACCTGTTATAGCTCCCATATAAACCGATTTCGGATTTTGACTTCTTGAGCCGCTAGAGGGCGCAATTTTTATCCAATTTGGCTGAAATTTTGCATGAAATGTTTTGGTTGAACTATAAACAACTGTGACAAGTATAGCTCAAATCGGTTCATAACCTGTTATAGCTCCCATATAAACCGATTTCGGAACTTGATTTCTTGAGCCGCTAGAGGGCGCAATTATTATCCGATTTTGCTGAAATTTGGCAAGAAGTTTTTTGGTTTGACCAACAACTATGCCATGTATGGTCCAAATCGGTTCATAACCTGATATAGCTCCCATATAAACCGATCTCGGATTTTGACTTCTTGAGCCGCTAGAGGGCGCAATTATTATCCGATTTGCCTGAAATTTTTCATGAAGTGTTTTGGTTTGACCTTCAGCAACTGTGCCAAATATGGCGAGAATAGGTTCATATCAAGATATAGCTCCCATATAATCCGATTTCAGATCTTGAATTCTTGAGCCGACAGAGGCCCCTAAAACCAAAGATTTTTGCCTGGTTGGGCAGAAATTTTGCACTTACCATACATCTTTGCTCTTCAGCAAAGTTCAGTTTGTGTACATTTTTCTCAAGATTCGTTCCAAGATGGCAAGTTTTTCATGTTATTCTTCCTATTTCCTATCTGAAGTTCACGTTTTTGTTTTTAAATATTTTTCTCAGTGCCGGAACTTCATAAACTGTTTTAACAATGCCACTACACATGCTACTTCAATTTGAGTTCGAGTAAAGCGGCTCTACATAAGTCAGAGTAGTTAGTAATCAGACAACACTTTTTACCATACTAGTAAAAGTGGGAGGATTTGGTGCCACTACAATACCAACATCAGAGTCACAACCATAACCAAAAACCCTCCAAAGAAGATGAAGAAAAAAATCATCAACCATAATTTAACGCAATACCCTCACTCATGTTGGTGCAGAGTCCTTTCATTTGTGTCTGTCCGTCTGTTAGTATTTTTGACGTTAGCTGGTTTTTGGTTATGTAAATTGGCATACAGAACAATACTCCCGTTCCCAATTTTTGTGAGTCTGTGTGTGTGTTCTTTTTTTGAGTCAGACGAATCACAATGCTTAGCTATAATGGCAAAAAAAAAAAGATAACAGCAAAAATCACCATTAAGCCATGGATGACAAACCATTTGGTGATTGTATTTTAGGCTTAAGGAATGATAAACCAAAATTTTTTTGGGAAATTTTCGGGAAAAGATTTGATTCGGGGACAAAAAGCTGTAAAGAAGACTACATCAACATTGAATCAAAGAGAATGATATTGGAAAAATATAAAAGCTCTTAAATGAACACGTTATCAAACTTAGAAAAAAACTTCTACAAAAATTATCCCAGGAGTTTTCTACAGCCTACATGCCTGTATAAGTTTCAAAAATCCTTTTTTCCTTCACGTCATTTAAAAACCATTGCCAATTGCCTGATCTTTATGATAATCCACCATAACAAAACTTTTTATTCATGCCATTCATTCCGAGTTGTTGAAACTATTGAAAAGTTGACCAGATATGGCTATTTTCCATCAAAAATGCAATAAACTTCCGGCTTCAAACAAAAATATCATTGCAGCAAACACCCTCGAATTCATGGCTTCGCATCACTTCGTTTTGCCATGAAATATTTATGGAGAGTGTGCAACGCTTTTAGCTGAAATGTTTTTGTTTTTTTTTTTTTTTTTGACATTTCAGGGGTGTTATCCGTAAAGGACTTTATGCACATGTATGCATGCATGCTTGCATGCATTTACCTGGGGTTATGGCTTACGCAAAAAAAAAACTGAACGGTGTGTTAGAGGCAATTTTAATCGTGGAAGTGAAAAATTTAATATGCACTGCCAATGCATATGAAAGGAGAGTGTTTGATAGGATAAAGGTGACCTCAGAATGGAGTGTGGGAAAGAAAATAAGGGGGATTTTTCTCATATAAGAAAAAAAACAAAAAAAAATGTTATAAGAAGACTATGAAACTTTCGAGAAACATCCAATGGTGAGGAAAAGCTTTTGAAAGTTTCAAATTTTGTTTTATAAAAATCAAAATTTTACATTTTTTAATCAAAGTTAGGTTAGGTTTAAGTACAATAGCAGTCTGCCATCAGACTCACTTAGACGTTTTCGTCCATTGTGATACCACAGGAACAGAAGAAGGAAAATGCCTTCTAGTTCCTACCTAGTTGAACCATCCAGATCGCTTTAAACAGACCAATAACCTGCGAATGTTCACATCCGCAAAATCAGACAGTTTATTAAAGAAATGAGAACCTAAAATGGAACTCCTTATAACTGCTAGTGCGGGACTCGCACACAGAAGGTGTTCTATAGTCTCTTCTTATTCAATGTCCTCACAGCTTCGTTGCTGGTAACCTTCAGTCTGTCATCATGTTTTCCGATTAGACAGTGACCTGTCTTGACGAACACAATGACTGAGATAACTGTTCTTGCCAACGACAGCAAAGTAGTCGACCTCTTCAAGTCTAGATTAGGCCACATAGTTTTGGAATGCTCTCGGCCCCCTCTTTGTGATCATCTATCATTCGTTGTCCTTCGGGCCTGGTCCTGAAGAAATAGCTTACATGTCGTATGCCTCTAACCCACAGATTCCAGTATACCTGGAAAGTGAGGGGAAGTTCCTAGTCTCGCAGTCTCATCCGGGATATCTCTGTGGGCCGACAACCAGAACAGGTGAATTTTGAACTGTTCAACCATCTCGAGGCCACCGTGGCGCAGAGGTTAGCATGATCGCTTATGACCCTGAACGCCTGGGTTCGAATTCTGGCGAGACCATCAGAAAAAATTTTCAGCGGTGCTTTGCTCCTCCTTATGCTGGCAACATTTGTGAGTATAGATTCAGGATCTGAGGGAATCCTTGGTATCCAAGCATGCGCCATTGTTCGAGAAGGAATATCTTCCTTCGTGACTAAATCTAGTGCTGCACCTGGGCAGATTTCCACAATCTTTTTTAGCGAACAACGATACATTTCAATTGAGCGTTGATCCCCGAAGGCAATTAGTCAGTATCGGCTTCGATACCAGCCTGCATCGTCACAAACTGGAGGAGACCCAGGAAATTCCTCAAGGACATCGGAGTATACTGATGACAGTTCATTGACTATACTTCTCAAATTATTATTAGGTATGTAGCCCTGTTCGGACTCCACCGTAGCGCAGAGGTTAGCATATCCGCCTATGACGCTGAACGCCTGGGTTCGAATTCTGGCAAGACCATCAGAAAAAAATTTCAGTGGTGCTTTTCCCCACCTTATGCTGGCAACATTTGTGAGATACTATGTCATGTAAAACTTCTCTCCAAATAGGTGTCGCACTGCGGCATGCCGTTCGGACTCGGCTATAACAAAGGAGGCCCCTTATGATTGAGCTTAAACTTGAATCGGACTGCACTCATTGATATGTGAAAAGTTTGGCCCTGTTCCTTAGTGAAATGTTCATGGGCAAAATTTGCATTTGCATGCAGCCCTGTTCTTCTCCCTTGTCGACAACTGCCATCACTAAACTGTCACTAGCGACATTAGCAAAGGTTCTTGGACCCATCTGACTGTTGGTCGCCCTAGTTCTTTTAGGCGTGGGATGCCCTCCAGGTGACCGCAGCCTTTTGGCTGACTGCGGTGCAGTTTCCGAATGTAGACGTGCAGTGATTGGGGTAGCCTGTGCAGCGAATTCCCGAGCCCAATTTAGGGAGTCTCTCTGCCTATTAATGAGTGTCTTAGGAAATTCGCTCCAAGCCTCTCAATAAACTTGAGAGCGATGTGTTTTCTATTATTCCAACCTCTTAAAGAGGGTGTTGGTGTGCCGGAGAGGGCCAATGGCCTAGGCAAATTATAGGCATGCGAAGAAAGAATAGGTTCGTCCATGAGACTCAAACTAGGTGTCTTCGTCAAAGGCCCCTGCTGACCAGTCGTCTGACGTCTAATGGGGGGGGGGGGGGGGTGGGGGGAGGATGAAGTGCTACTCTACTCTACTCTATACTCTACACTCTATCCTCCATATTCTATACTCTATACTCTATACCCTACCCTACTCTACTCTATACTCTACTCTACTCTATACTCTACTCTACTCTATACTCTACTCTACTCTATACTCTACTCTACTCCAATGTACTCTATACTCTGTACTCTATACTCTATACTCTATACTCTATACTCTATACTCTATACTCTATACTCTATACTCTATACTCTATACTCTATACTCTATACTCTATACTCTATACTCTATACTCTATACTCTATACTCTATACTCTATACTCTGTACTCTATACTCTATACTCTACTCTACTCTATACGCTATACGCTATATTCTATACTCTAGTCTACTCTACTTTACTCAACTCTATACTCTACTCTACTCTATACTCTTTACTTTCTCTATACTCTATACTTTATACTCTACACTCTACTCTATACATTATACTCTATACTTTATATTCTATACTCTATACCCTATACACTATACACTATACACTATACTCTATACTCTATACTCTATGCTCTTCACTCTATACTCTATACTCCATAGTCCATACTCTAAACTCTATACTCTATACTCTATCCTCTATATTCTATACTCTACTCTACTCTGTACGCTATACTCTATACTCTAGTCTACTCTACTTTACTTTACTCTATACTCTACTCTACTCTATACTCTATACTCTATACTCTATACTCTATACTCTATACTCCATACTCCATACTCTATACTCTATACTCTATACTCTATACTCTATACTCTATACTCTATACTCTATACTCTATACTCTATACTCTATACTCTATACTCTATACTCTATACTCTATACTCTATACTCTATACTCTATACTCTATACTCTATACTCTATACTCTATACTCTATACTCTATACTCTATACTCTAAACTCTATACTCTATACTCTATACTCTATACTCTATACTCTATACTCTATACTCTATACTCTATACTCTATACTCTATACTCTATACTCTATACTCTATACTCTATACTCTATACTCTATACTCTATACTCTATACTCTATACTCTATACTCTATACTCTATACTCTATACTCTATACTCTGTACTCTATACTCTATACTCTACTCTACTCTATACGCTATACGCTATATTCTATACTCTAGTCTACTCTACTTTACTCAACTCTATACTCTACTCTACTCTATACTCTTTACTTTCTCTATACTCTATACTTTATACCCTACACTCTACTCTATACATTATACTCTATACTTTATATTCTATACTCTATACCCTATACACTATACACTATACTCTATACTCTATACTCTATACTCTATGCTCTTCACTCTATACTCTATACTCCATAGTCCATACTCTAAACTCTATACTCTATACTCTATCCTCTATATTCTATACTCTACTCTACTCTGTACGCTATACTCTATACTCTAGTCTACTCTACTTTACTTTACTCTATACTCTACTCTACTCTATACTCTATACTCTATACTCTTCACTCTATACTCTATACTCTATACTCTATACTCCATACTCCATACTCTATACTCTATACTCTATACTCTATACTCTATACTCTATACTCTATACTCTATACTCTATACTCTATACTCTATACTCTATACTCTATACTCTATACTCTATACTCTATACTCTATACTCTATACTCTATACTCTATACTCTATACTCTATACTCTATACTCTATACTCTATAATCTATACTCTATACTCTATACTCTATACTCTATACTCTATACTCTATACTCTATACTCTATACTCTATACTCTATACTCTATACTCTATACTCTATACTCTATACTCTATACTCTGTACTCTATACTCTATACTCTACTCTACTCTATACGCTATACGCTATATTCTATACTCTAGTCTACTCTACTTTACTCAACTCTATACTCTACTCTACTCTATACTCTTTACTTTCTCTATACTCTATACTTTATACCCTACACTCTACTCTATACATTATACTCTATACTTTATATTCTATACTCTATACCCTATACACTATACACTATACACTATACTCTATACTCTATACTCTATGCTCTTCACTCTATACTCTATACTCCATAGTCCATACTCTAAACTCTATACTCTATACTCTATCCTCTATATTCTATACTCTACTCTACTCTGTACGCTATACTCTATACTCTAGTCTACTCTACTTTACTTTACTCTATACTCTACTCTACTCTATACTCTATACTCTTCACTCTATACTCTATACTCTATACTCTATACTCTATACTCTATACTCCATACTCCATACTCTATACTCTATACTCTATACTCTATACTCTATACTCTATACTCTATACTCTATACTCTATACTCTATACTCTATACTCTATACTCTATACTCTATACTCTATACTCTATACTCTATACTCTATACTCTATACTCTATACTCTATACTCTATACTCTATACTCTATACTCTATACTCTATACTCTATACTCTATACTCTATACTCTATACTCTAAACTCTATACTCTATACTCTATACTCTATACTCTATACTCTATACTCTAAACTCTATACTCTATATTCTATACTCTACTCTACTCTATACGCTATAATCTATACTCTAGTCTACTCTACTTTACTTTACTCTATACTCTACTCTACTCTATACTTTATGCTCCATGCTCTATACTCTGTGTTCTATATTCTATACTCTATACTTTATAATCTATAGTCTAATCTACTCTTCTCTATACTCTACTCTACTCTACTTTACTCTATGCTCTATACTCTATACTCTATACACTATACTCTGTACTCTGTACTCTATACTCTATACTCTACTCTACTCTATACTCTTTACTTTCTCTATACTCTATACTCTACACTCTACTCTATACATTATTCTCTATACTTTATATTCTATACTCTATACCCTATACACTATACTCTTTACTCTATACTCTATGCTCTATACTCTATGCTCTATACTCTATGCTCTATACTCTATACTCTTCACTCTATACTCTTTACTCTATACTCCATACTCTAAACTCTATACTCTAAACTCTATACTCTATACTTTTTGGATCCCTTGCCTTAATTTTCAAGGAATTCAGATCTTATGTGGGAAAATTTCAGGAAAATTGGTTTTTATTTTAGTTCAATTCCACTGTGCACACCCTTTTTCTTGCATGGCCTTTAACCAAATATCACTTCAAAGATTTTCGTATTGTTTCCAATTTTTATTAATTTTTCAATTATAACAACTACCGGATATTCATATCGGTGTTATGGTGCTTGAGCTCTTGTTAATGTTCGGTTTTGGATGACCTGAATTGGAAACATTTTGGGGCTATGCTCACACACTTATACACACTCACTGAACTGAACTACTCCCATGCCACACTCTATTGCTGACGAACCGACACATAGAGAATATAAAATTCTACTCTAAATACAAAGATTTGGTCATAAATATTGCAAAACATGATGGTTATCAATACAAAAAGGCTTCAATTTATTTAGACAAATATGTTGAGAGGCATGAAGAATGAAGGGATGGACAGACAGGCGTATCGACAATCGCAAAACAAAGATAGAGCAGGGTTAGTGCTGCTCTAATCCTTTATGATGCGGGCAATTCGTAATCATGCGGATATAACGCAGCTTTAAGGCCAACATCAACCTGCCCATTGCAAACAAAAAAAAAAAAAAAGAAAAATTTGGGATCCTACATTGATTTGCTTGAATTTTGAAATGCGACACTGATTTTGCGGTGAACAATCAAATATGCTGTTTTTCGCTTCGTTTTTTGTTTTTTTTTTGGGTGGTATTTGTTTTGTGTGATTTTTGGTCGCTTTTCGATTTGTTAACCTATTTGAGAATAACAAAGGACCATGAAGGCCTATTGAGGAGGTAAGGTTGACCTAGTAGGGGGGAAAAAGTTGGCGTTTATCTTTTAGCATAAAAATCAAAGAATAGCCTTGCAAACATATTCATAGGCTAAATATAGCCGGTTATAGTGGGTTAGGAAAATGTCGCATTTTCCCCTCACATCATTATCGACAGGGGAAAGGTGAGCGAGCATCTTTAACCACATGACAACCATCAGCGTCATAAACAGTGTTGCCGCTTTTAAGGGCCTCATAGGTGAAATGTATATGGTTTTACTTTTTGAGCCATAATAACAAAGTCTGATGTTTGAAAATTACCAATTTTCTATAAATTTTCTGTGATTAATGAATTTATAAAATTTTTTAGTTTCATATGCCAAAAAATCAAATTTTTGCAAAATTCTATAACTTTTTTTAAAAAGAAATTATAGAAAATATAAAATAGGACATATCGACGGCCATAGCACTGTGGGTCTCAAATGAAAGGTCTTTGGGAGAAGATTGGCTTTCTGAGCCAATTTTTTCGGGGTCTACCTCTTTCTGATATCCAAATGTGGGACCATGAATTTGGGGCACCGCCCCTTTCCCAAAACACGCCCCAAAGGGTAAAAACTTACCAACCATGCCAATATGTGGCTCAAATGAAAGGTATTCGAGATTAGAAAACTAATTTGATAACCAATTTTGGGGCCAAGTGTTTGGGGAACCCCTCATCCTACAAACTCCCCTTTAACCAATGGCAATTTGGTGTTTAAATAAATGGTATTTGAGAGATGGGCACGTTGCCAATATTTTTCAGGGCCAAGTGTATGGGGGACCACCAAACCCCCGAAAACACCACTAAATCAGACATCATGAGATTATCGCGTTGAAATAAAGTCTTTCCGATAATTTTTTGATATCGGAAGGGGGGGGGGCGGACCCTCCCCCTTGCTCTAAAAGTGCTACCTAAAAATTAAAGTGGACCGATCGAGACAATATGGGATTCAAATGAAAGGTATTTAGGAGTAGAGTACTAATTTCATATAAAAATTGGGTCAAAGTAACTGGGGGGCCGCCCCAACCCCAAAACTTCCTAAAATAGATTTTTTTGAACGATCATGACAATATGGGATTCAAATGAAAGGTATTCGGGAGTAGATTACGAATATGGTCAGGAAGTAGGAATAGACTTTATAATTTATTAATAACGGAAGGGGGCAAACCCTCCCCCTTACCCTAAAAGTCCTACCCAAAACTGAAAGTGGACCGATCGATACAATATGAGATTCAAATGAAAGGTATTCAAGAGTAGAGTACGAATTTCATAATAAAAGTTGGGTCCAAGTACCTGGGGGCCGCCCCAGGCCCAAAACCCCTTAAATAGGTGTGTTTGACGATCATGACAATATGGGACTCAAATGAAAGGTATTCGGGAGTAGATTACGAATATGGAAGGGATCGGACCCTCCCCCTTACCCTAAAAGTGCTATCCAAAAATAAAAGTGGACCCATCGACACAATATGGGATTCAAATGAAAGATATTCAAGAGAAGAGTACAAATTTCATAATAAAAAATGGGTCAAAGTAACTGGGGGGCCGCCCCAACCCCAAAACCCCCTAAAATAGGTTTTTTTTGAACGATCATGACAATATGAGCCTCAAATGAAAAGTATTCGGGAGTAGATTACGAATATGGTCAGGAAGTAGGAATAGACTTTATAATTTATTAATAACGGAAGGGGGCAAACCCTCCCCCTTATCCTAAAAGTCCTACCCAAAAATAAAAGTGGACCGATCGATACAATATGGGATTCAAATGAAAGGTATTCAAGAGTAGAGTACGAATTTCATAATAAAAGTTGGGTCCAAGTACCTGAGGGCCGCCCAGGCCCAAAACCCCTTAAATAGGTGTATTTGACGATCATGACAATATGGGACTTAAATGAAAGGTATTCGCGAGTAGATTACGAATATGGAAGGGATCGGACCCTCCCCCTTACCCTAAAAGTGCTACCCATAAATAAAAGTGGACTCATCGACATAAATTTCATAATAAAAATTGGGTCAAAGTAACTGGGGGGCCGCCCCAACCCCAAAACCCCCTAAAATAGGTTTTTTTGAACGGTCATGACAATATGAGACTCAAATGAAAGGTATTCGGGAGTAGATTACGAATATGGTCAGGAGGGAGAAATACGCTTTATAATTTGTTGATTTCGGAATGGGGTCGACCCTCTAAAACACCGCCCAAAATCAAAAGTGGACTGATCGGGCCAATATGGGTATCAAATGAAAGGTATTGGAATATAGAATACGAATATGGTATTAAAATTTCGGTCTAAATACCCATCGGACCGCCCCAAACCGAAAATTCCTCCAAACAGACATATTGGACGTTCATGTCAATATGGGCCTCAAATGAAAGGTATTCGGAAGTAGATTACGAATCTGGCATATAAAATCAAATCGAAGTATAGGGGGTCACCCTACCCCCAAAAACGCCTTAAATGGGTATATGACCCATCATGACTATAAGGGACTCGCTTTTATTTTTTGTTTGTTTCGTAGACTCAAAAACGGTTGAACCGATTTTCTTAAAATTTTCACAGATTGTGTAAGTTTATCTGGAAGAAAACATAGGCTGTATAATTTTTAGATATCGGATGGGGGCGGCCCCTCCCCCTTACTCCAACAACGCCATCCAAAGCCAAAAGTGGATCAATATGCACAATATGGGTATCAAATGAAAAGCATGCGGGAGTAGATAACGAATCTGGCATACAAATTCATATCGAAGTATAGGGGGTCACCCCACCCCCACAAAAATGGGCACATTAGCCAATCTCGGATATATGGGACTGGTTTTGTTTGTTCCGCATAGAGTGAAACACGGCAGAAACGATTACCTTGAAATTTTCACAGATTATGTAGGTTGGTCTGGATGGAAACATAGGCTATATAATTTTTCGGTATCGAAAGGGGGACGGACCCTCCCCCTTATGCCAAAAACACAACCCAAAATCAAAAGTGGACCGATCGCGACAATATAGGTATCAAATGAAACGTATTGGAGAGTAGAACACGAATATGGTATTAAAATTTGAGTCTAAGTACCCATCGGGCCGCCCCAACCCAATGATAAGTGACCTTTTTTATAGCCTAGTCCGAAGGGCGTTCCGCAGTGACCATGCATGGCCTTGTACTTAGCAAATGTCGCCAACATTAAGAGGGGGTAAACATCGCTTTGTCTACTGTTCTCGCCAGGATTCGAACACGTTCAGCGCCTTGACTACAATGAAAAGAATTCGATATCTGCATTCAGGGCGAAGTGTCCCCACCCTAAAATGATGTTGGAGAGTTAAAGAAGTCGCAGCGGAGCAGGTCCGGCTCAGTTAGTTTTCTATTAAAATTATTTCAAATTTTTTTATTAAAATAAAATTTTGGGAGTAGGAACAAATTTTAAAAAAATGTTCTATGAATATTAAATGTGTCATTGTTTTTCAAGTCGAGCTTAATGACCAAGCGAATGCGACACCCAAAGGAGAGATTGTAAAATGAGTCTTGAAGAAAAGAAATTGCCAGTTCCTTAGACAAGGCAGAACACATGTCACCCTGCCTTGTCTGAGGAACTGGCAATTTCTTTTCTTCAAGACTCATTTAACAATCTCTCCTTTGGGTGTTGCATTCGCTTGGTCATTAAGCTCGTCTTGAAAAACAATGAAATAGAAATTGATTCGCATGACCGGCTGTTAAAAAGCCCAACTGATGAAAAAGATGAGGAAAATCTAATTTTCAAACAATTTTTGTATAATTTTTCTTGAAAAAAAATTAAATTTTTTTTTTATATATTTGGTAACTCTGTTCAAAACCATAACCAAACCAAATAACAACTATCTCCACTAGACCACTTCGATAGTGGTTAAATTGTGTAAATTGTACAAAAATTTTGTTACCATGTTCACCTTTATTAGATGGCTGCAACAAAAACCCCAATGTGAAAATTTTAGTTTCTGGTGATTGCCACTGCGACCACTAGGACCAACAGAATGAAAAAAAAGAGAAAAACCAACCCAAAGCCATTTTAGAACAAATAACCACAGACAGCATTCCGAACATATGCCATGCATATGTATTTGTCAGCGATAGAAGGGGGAAAAAAAACACACATTTTGTTAATTTTCTATATTTGCTTAAATGATTGTGTCATATCCTGAATAGGCGAAGCCAATGCAGTCCATGTGGCCGTGCGGCCTGGACGTTGTTAAAAGCCAATTAAGAGACGTGAGTTGATTATGGAAGTATTGTGAAAACAAAAAGTGTCCACTGGAATGTTGGAAAAGCTATCAAATTGTGTGTCCTTTTTTAAAGCGAGCGAGAGATAATTAAATGGTTTGGTAATTTGGGGGTTGTGGCATTGGAGTAGTTGTTAGAAAAGCTATTTTAATAAAATAAACGAAAAATCGTTAAAGGAATGGAAAAATGGAAAAAAAAAAATTTTATAAAAAAAATTCCCATATTCATGAGAACCACGTGAAGTGTCATGTTCGACCGGCCGGAAGCTGGACATCGAAATGCTGCAAACAAAACAGGTGGCAACGGCATACTCCACTCGGCTGACCCAATTGTTTGAACAAAGCACTCCCTGCTCCGAAAGTAAAGCAGCGCATTGGCAAACGATTGCCTACTCCGCGACATCCATACTTGGGTATCAAAAACCTCTCCCAAGGAACCCTTGGTACGACCATGAGTGCCAAAAAGCTACTGAAGCCAAGAATGCGGCATGCAGGGCAACATTGCAGCCAGTAGCAACGAAGGAGAGGTATCGGGAGAAAAGGAAAGAAGAAAAACGTCTTTTCCGCAAGAAAAAAAAGGAAATTGAAAGACGTTAGTGTGAACGAATCGAGATGTTCAGGTGCCAGAATGAAGTTCTACCAAAGAATTAAACATCAAACCGATGGCTTTGGTACAGTCATATCCTTCTGCCGAGATAAAAAAACAAATCTGGTAACTGTTACAGATAGCGTGCTAAGGATAAGTGAAGAACACTTTTTCCCAGCTGCTGGTATCTGATGATGATGGCTTTGAGTATACCACAGAACCAATCCCTGATGATGGTATAGAATGGATACCACATAGCAGTAACATGCCTAAGAAACAATAAGGCAGCAGGAACCGATGGGTTGCCGCCTGAACTCTTTAAGACCGTAGGCGATACGCCGATAAGGCGTATGCATCAGCTCGCCTGCGCAATCTGGCTAGAAGAACGCATATCCGATGATTGGAACCTCCACACACTATCGGGCATATGAAAGAGGACAATACGGTGTGGGCCAACTACAGAGTGTTCTTTGTGAAAGAATAAAGTCTACAGTCAACGAAACAATTGGGCTCTATCAGTGTGGCTTTGCAAACTGCAATGTTTGCCCATGACCATTCCACTAAGGAACCGGTGGCAAATCTCTCACATATCAATGAGCCTAATCTGAGTCAAGTCAATGTAAGAAACCTCTTTTTTTATAGCAGAATTCGAACGGTGTACCGCAGAGCGGCACCTCTTTGGAGAGAAGTTTTTACATGTCACAGTACCTCAAAAATGTTGCCAGGTGAACACCGGTGAAATTTTTTTCTAATGGCCTCGCCGGGGTTCGTTAAGCGTCATAGGTGGTCATGAGAACCTCGCTAATAGGTCCCTCCAGCCAAACCTGAAGGCCTAAGGTCACAAACTATCTGTGTGGTCGCCAGTCATTTGTGGAATTAAGGGGAAAGAAATCGAAACACCGTAGAGTGAAATCGGGAGTTCCCCAACGCAGGGTAATATCTCAGGCACTGTTTAACCTCTACCTTTTCTTCAAAGAAACATTGTTGACCTTAAACAAAGCAATTGCCCGGTCTGTGGTAAGTTATGCACCGCCAGTGTGGTCCCGTCAGCTATGTGACATGTAGTCAAATAATATTCAGATCTGTCAGAATGCCGCTATTCGAACTGCTACGAGCTGTCCCCTCAGTTCTCAGGTGGACCAACTCCATTAGTAGACCAAAATCCTACCCGAGCAATACCTACTGTGCTGTTATCACGGAGACCATCCAAATCATCATCTTATGGATGGGTATTCACCGCCCAGAAGCCTACGTCATCTGGAGCGTAAGGTCCAGCGCTACTGGAGTGAACTTCTGAATCAAGCGGCATATCAAGCGGGTCTAGACAACATTTATGCAGACACGTTAGCAAATGTGGTGTGAATAGCTATCAGGTGTATGTGATCCTTGGAGAACTACAGGTTCCCATTGCACCTGAAGAAATTGATCTCCCCCGGCAATGTAGAGAGTAGTTCTTGATCAATTACGTTTGGGCAGATGCATCCGCCTCAATTCCTACAGAACAAGGATTAATGCCAGCGTGCAAGATGTACGTCCCGATTGTGACCAGGGACCACAAACGTCATCTGTTCAACGGCCCAGCCAGACCCACTTGTCTAAGACGCAGATCCCTCTGGATGTACCACATCTGAGTCGCACAGTTTCTGGATCTGGTCACCCAACAGAATCAAGCACTCACCTATTTAACTGCCTAGCCAAATCCACTCGTCTCAGACCCAGATGCTTCTGGACGTACCACATCTTAAACGCAGAGGTCTGGTAACCCAACAGAATCAAGCAGACGAAAAATAGAACACAACACACTGCTGCAAAAACAACCACAACCAAAACTCCGATAGAGTGACCAAGTGGAGAGCGACATCTCGAATCTGGGAGATTCATTTATGGTCCGAAGCGGACTATAACTTGTTGTTTGTTTGTTTGACGGCTGAACCGATTACCTTGAAATGTTCACAAATTGTGTAGGTTGGTCTGGAAGGAAACATAGGCTATATAGTTTTTTGATATCGGGAGGGGCGGCGGACCCTCCCCCTTACTCCAAAAGTACTACCCAAAAATAAAAGTGGACCGATCGGTACAGCATGGGATTCAAATGAAAGGTATTCAAGAGTAGGGTACGAATAATAAAAGTTGGGTCCCAGTACCTGGGGGGCCGCCCCAGCCCCAAGGGGGCGGACTCTTCCCCCTTATGCCAAAAACACAACCCAAAATCAAAAGTGGACCCATCGGGACAATATAGATATCAAATCGAAGGTATTCAAGAGTACAGTACGATTTTTATAATAAAAGTTGGGTTCAAGTACCTGGGGGGCCGCCCCAGCCCCAAAACCCCTTAAATAGGTTTATTTGACTATCATGGCAATATGGGACTCAAATGAAAGGTATTCGTGAGTAGATTACGAATATTGTCAGGAAGTAGCAATAGGCTTTACAATTTATTGATATCGGGAGGGGGGGAGGACCCTCCCCCTTAACCCAAAAGTACTACCCAAAAATAAAAGTAGACAAATCGGGACAATATGGGATTCAAATGAAAGGTATTCAAGAGTAGAGTACGAATTTCATAATAGTTGGGTCCAAGTATCTGGTGGACCGCACCAGCCTCAAAACCCCTTAAAATAGGTTTATTTGACGATCATGACAATATGGGACTCAAATGAAAGGTATTCGGGAGTAGATTACGAATATGGTCAGGAAATAGGAATAGGCTTTATAATTTATTGATAACGGAAGGGGGCGGACCCTTCACCATTACCCCAAAAACATCACCCAAAATCAAAAGTGGACCGATCGGGACAATATGGGTATCAAATGAAAAGTAGGCGGGAGTAGATAACGAAACTGACATACAAATTCATGTCGAAGTATAGGGATCAAAATTTGGGGTGAAGGCGGACCCTCCCCCTTACCCCAAAAACGCCACCCATATCCAAAAGAGGTCCGATGGGCACAATAAGGGTATCAAATGAAAGATATTGTAGACCAGAAAACGAATATGGTATTTAAATTTGGGTTCAAGTACCCAGCGGGCCCCCTCCCCAACCCCAAAACTTCTCTAAAAAGATATATTCGATGTTCATGTCAATATGGGACTCAAATGAATAGTATTAGGCAGTAGATTACAAATATGGCATAAAACCTAAGGTTCAAGTAATGGGACGTAATAATATTGGGTTGCCCAAAAAGTAATTGCGGATTTTTTAAAAGAAAGCAAATGAATTTTTAATAAAACTTAGAATGAACTTTAATCAAATATACTTTTTTATACTTTTTTCTAAAGCAAGCTAAAAGTAACAGCTGATAACTGTCAGAAGAAAGAATGCAATTACAGAGTCACAAGCTGTGAAAAAATTTGTCAACGCCGACTATATGAAAAAACCGCAATTGCTTTTTGGGCAACCCAATATAAGGGCTTAAATAATGTTTTAATGACCCACAGGAAATGTTTGAAGATGGTTATCTTTTTTTTATTAAATTTTGGTATTTACCTTATAATTAAAATATAATTGTGTGCTGTTCAGTTTTCCAAAGATAATTATCTCCCACTCGAAAGCGCTACCGCAAAAGGCCTACATTGGACATACATAACTGAGATAGTTTTCCCTATGATTGTTGGCATGTTCGAATAAAAATGTCAATTAATTAAAAAATGTTCACCAAAGATAGCCATCTGTGTTTTTTATGGTCGGTACATTTTTTCTTTTTTTTTTTTTTTGGTTTCGGGGATGATGAATTTAAAAATTAAATTTTATGGCATTTGAGCTGGGAGTTTTTCCCTACATCAATGCTGCCCCATAATTATACTAAAGAGACAGACACACCTTTTGGTAATAAACACAATTTATGTTACATTTCACCTTAACCAACAACAACAGCAACAACAAGAATAGCGTGGGCCAGGCCAGTGGTTGAAACGAGCGTATTCCTGTAGAAATGTTAAAGCCATAAAATAGCCAATGACCCCTAGGGTGAAGGAAAAGGCCTGCCTGCATATTGCAGGTTTAATGGCAAAGAGCTATAAGCCAAACAGTGTGGGTTGTAGGCAGTGTTGCCAGGTTAGCAGAAAGTAAAGCAAAATGTTTTGGATTGATATGAAGCATGAAAACCCTATTTTTGAGAGAAAAAAATTTTTTTTTTCGGCCGGGCCGAACTAAACCGATCTGAACCATATACGACAATGATGTCGAGAAGCCTAACATAAGTCACTGTCTCCAATTTCGACGAAATAGGACTTTTATGGCCCCCAAAATCTTAAATCGAGAGATCGGTCTATATGGCAGCTACATCCAAATCTGGACCGATCTAGGCCAAATTGACGAAGGATGTCTAAGGGCCTAACACAGCTCACTGTCCCAAATTTCAGCAAAATCGGACAATAAATGTGACTTTTATGGGCCTAAGACCCTAAATCGGAGGATCTGTCTATATGGCAGCTATATCCAAATCAGGACCGATCTGTGCCAAAATAACGAAGGATGTCGAAGGGCCTAGCACAACTCACTGTCCCGAATTTCAGCAAAATTGGATAATAAATGTGGCTTTTATGGGCAAAAGACCCTTAATCGGAGGATGGGTCTATATGGCAGCTATATCTAAATCTGAACCGATCTGGGCCAAATTTACGGAGGATGTCTAGTGGGCTAACATTACTCACTGTCTCAAATTTCAGCAAAATCGGATAATAAATGTGGTTTTTATGGTCAAAATACCCTTAATCGGAGGATCGGTCTATATGGCAGATATATCCAAATCTGGACCGATCTGGCCCAAATTGACAAAGGATGTCGAAGAGCCTAACACACCTCACTGTCCCGAATTTCAGCAAAATCGGATATTAAATGTTGCTTTTATGGGCCTAATTCCCTTAATCGGCCGATCGATCTATATGGCAGCTATATCCAAATCTGGACCTATCTAGGCCAAATTGACGAAGGCTGTCGAGGGGCCTAGCGCAACTCCCTGTCCCAAATTTCAGCAAAATCGGATAATAAATGTGGCTTTTATGAGCCTAAGACCCTTAATCGGAGGATCGGTCTATATGGCAGCTATATCCAAATCTGGACCGATCTGGGCCAAATTTACGAAGGATGTCGAAGAGCCTAACACAACTCACTGTCCCGAATTTCAGCAAAATCGTATAATAAATGTGACTTTTATGGGCAAAAGATCTTAAATCGGAAGATCGGTCTATATGGCAGCTATATCCAAATCTGGACCGTTCTGGGCCAAATTGAATAGGGATGTCCAAGGGCCTTACACAACTCACTGTCCTAAATTTCAGCAAAATTGGTGGCTTTTATGGGCAAAAGACCCTTAATCGGAGGATCGGTCTGTATGGCAGCTATATCTAAATCTGGACCGATCTGGGCCAAATTGACGAAGGATGTCTAGTGGGCTAACACAACTCACTGTTCTAAATTTCAGCAAAATCGGATAATAAATGTGGCTTTTATGGTCCCAAGACCCTAAATCGGAGGATCGGTCTATATGGCAGCTATATCTTAATCTGGACCGATCTAGGCCAAATTGACGAAGGCTGTCTAGTGGGCTAACACAACTCACTGTCCCTAATTTCAGCAAAATTGGATAGTAAATGTGGCTTTTATGGGCAAAAGATCTTAAATCGGAAGATCGGTCTATATGGCAGCTATATCCAAATCTGGACCGTTCTGGGCCAAATTGAATAGGGATGTCCAAGGGCCTTACACAACTCACTGTCCTAAATTTCAGCAAAATTGGTGGCTTTTATGGACCTTAGACCCTAAATTGGAGGATCGATCTATATGGCAGCTATATCCAAATCTGGACCGATCTGGACCAAATTGACGAAGAATGTCGAAGGGCCTAACACAACTCACTTTCCCGAATTTCAGCAAAATTGGATAATAAATGTGACTTTTTTGGGCCTAAGACCCTAAATCGGAGGATCTGTCTATATGGCAGCTATATCCAAATCTGGACCGATCTAGGCCAAATTGACGAAGGATGACGAAGAGCCTAACATAACTCACTGTCCCAAATTTCAGCAAAATCGGATAATAAATGCAACTTTTATGGGCCTAAGACCCTAAATCGGCCGATCGGTCTATATGGGGGCTATATCAAGATATAGTCCGATATAGCCCATCTTCGAACTTAAGCTGCTTATGGACAAAAAAAGACTCTGTGCAAAATTTTACCTCAATATCTCTATTTTTAAAGACTGTAGCGTGATTTCAACAGACAGACGGACGGACATGTCTAGATCGTCTTAGATTTTTACGCTGATCAAGAATACTTTTTAGGGTCGGAAATGGATATTTCGACGTATTGCAAACGAAATGACAAAATTAATTCTTAAGAATATTTTTTTATTAAAAAAAAAAATCAAATTTTTTTCCATCTGGCAACCCTGTAGTTTGTAGTTTACTGTAAATACGCCAGTCATAATTCACTGTTGATGTTTTAGTATTGGTGGCACTGGTGGTAGTAGTGATGTTGCTATTTGCCCCTGTGGTAGTGGATGTTTTTCCCCATCATTATTTTATATTGATATCCGTTAAAATGCTCGTGCACATACATGTGGTGAAAATTCATGCATGCCTGCTTTGCACATCCGTTCCCGAATATTTCCACGCACCATAATCAACCCTGGCTAAGGATTGGCCATTGAATTTATATTTTACCGCATTTTTTCGGAAATAAAATTATTTTTACTGCAATGTTTATCGTGTGCTATATGGCACAACAACGAGAACTACGATTACCATCCTTCAGTACACATAATCGTTGTCTATTTACGTCGATAAGTTGCAAACATTTGTTGGGGATCAATAGCTACACAGCGGCCAATGATATTGCAAATGGAATTTAACCATATTGGCGTAATCATTCGCATGGCCATGGTGATGATGATGGCGATGAGGATGATGACGATAATGACGAGGGTGATGATAAAATTGATCATTGTAATTAGGCGTAGACTATATATTTTCGGCCCCACACACAAATATTATCATCATTAGAATATTGAGTGGCTTGCCGCAGTTGCTGCAGCTGCCGTTGATGATGGTAATGATGATTATGTGTTTTATTGTTGTTGGTGTTTGTGTGTGTGTGTGTGTGTAAGTTTTGATTAAGGCCATAATCATTTATTAGATTGATTACGGGGATCATTCAGGGCAGTAAAGCTAGGGCAGACAACAACTGTTGTCTAACATTTTTCCCAACTTTGGGTAACCAATACGCCATGAACCTAATCAAACCCCATTAACTGATATAAAACACTCCAAAAAGGCTTTAACACAATACAACCAGAAAAATCAAACAAGCTACCACACAAGTAGCCAGATAGAATAGAATAGGCAAATAAACAAATATAGATGAGGAGACATTAGGTTGGCAAGGGAAAATAACAGCAATTTTTTTTTGTGAAGAAGAAAGTTTTTATATGGGAAAAATATTTATCACTCTTTCAGCCCTTTGAATATTATATTGCATTTTTATACCCTCCACCATAGCCCCCTTCCTATGGTCGATGAAGTTCGGCCTGGCCCAATCTTATATACCCTCCACCATGGATCGCATTTGTCGAGTTCTATGCGCGGTATCTCTTTTTAGGCAAACAAAGAATATTGAATAAGAACTGCCAGGCTATTGGAGCTATATCAAGTTATAGTCCGATTCGGACCACAAATGAATGCTGAACATTGTAGAAGTCATTGTGTTATATTTCAGTCCATTCGGATAAGAATTGCGCCTTGTAGGGGCTCAAGAAGCAAAATCGGTAGATGGATTTATATGGGAGCTATATCAATCTCTAGATCGATTCAGACCATATTGGACACGTATGTTGAAGGTCATGGGAGAAGCCGTTGTACAAAATTTCAGCCAAATTGGATGAGAATTGCGCCCTCTATCGGCTCAAAAATAGGGCAGACTGACTGACTGAATGACTGACTGAATGACTGACTAATTGACTGACTGACTGACTGACTGACTGACTGACTGACTGACTGACTGACTGACTGACTGACTGACTGACTGACTGACTGACTGACTGACTGACTGACTGACTGACTGGCTGACTGGCTGACTGACTGACTGACTGACTGACTGACTGACTGACTGACTGACTGACTGACTGACTGACTGACTGACTGACTGACTGACTGACTGACTGACTGACTGACTGACTGACTGACTGACTGACTGACTGACTGACTGACTGACTGACTGACTGACTGACTGACTGACTGACTGACTGACTGACTGACTGACTGACTGACTGACTGACTGGCTGACTGACTGACTGACTGACTGACTATCTCACTGACTGACTGACTGACTGAAAAAGGCAGACAGCAAAAAAGATAGACAGCAAAAAAGATAGACAGCAAAAAAGATAGACAGCAAAAAAGATAGACAGACACACAGAATGACAGGTAAATGGACGGACAGACAGACGGACTGAATGACAGACAGACACATAGACGGACAGATAGAAAAACAGACAGATACACAGACACAGATAGACCGACAGACCAACAGCCAGACTAACGGACCGGCATAACGAAAACCATGAAATTTTCGCTAAAGGCAAAATTTCCATAAAATTTTCTCTAAAGACAAAATTTTCATGAAATTTTCTCTAAAGACAAAATTTCCATGAAATTTTCTCTAAAGGCAAAATTTCCATGAAATTTTCTCTAAAGACAAAATTTCCATGAAATTTTCTCTAAAGACAAAATTTCCATGTAATTTTCTCTAAAGACAAAATTTCCATGAAATTTTCTCTAAAGACAAAATTTCCATGAAATTTTCTCTAAAGACAAAATTTCCATGTAATTTTCTCTAAAGACAAAATTTCCATGAAATTTTCTCTAAAGACAAAATTTCCATGAAATTTTCTCTAAAGACAAAATTCCCATGAAATTTTCTCTAAAGACAAAATTTCCATGAAATTTTCTCTAAAGACAAAATTTCCATGAAATTTTCTCTAAAGACATAATTTCCATGAAATTTTCTCTAAAGACATAATTTCCATGAAATTTTCTCTAGAGACAAAATTTCCATGAAATTTTCTCTAAAGACAAAATTTCCATGAAATTTTCTCTAAAGACAAAATTTCCATGAAATTTTCTCTAAAGACAAAATTTCCATGAAATTTTCTCTAAAGACAAAATTTCCATGAAATTTTCTCTAAAGACAAAATTTCCATGAAATTTTCTCTAAAGACAAAATTTCCATGAAATTTTCCCTAAAGACAAAATTTCCATGAAATTTTCTCTAAAGACAAAATTTCCATGAAATTTTCTCTAAAGACAAAATTTCCATGAAATTTTCTCTAAAGACAAAATTTCCATGAAATTTTCTCTAAAGACAAAATTTCCATGAAATTTTCTCTAAAGACAAAATTTCCATGAAATTTTCTCTAAAGACAAAATTTCCATGAAATTTTCTCTAAAGACAAAATTTCCATGAAATTTTCTCTAAAGACAAAATTTCCATGAAATTTTCTCTAAAGACAAAATTTCCATGAAATTTTCTCTAAAGACAAAATTTCCATGAAATTTTCTCTAAAGACAAAATTTCCATGAAATTTTCTCTAAAGACAAAATTTCCATGAAATTTTCTCTAAAGACAAAATTTCCATGAAATTTTCTCTAAAGACAAAATTTCCATGAAATTTTCTCTAAAGACAAAATTTCCATGAACTTTTCTCTAAAGACAAAATTTCCATGAAATTTTCTCTAAAGACAAAATTTGCCTGGAATTTTCCAATTTTATTCCCTTACACCTCCACGGCATTCATTTAAAAATTCTCATCTCGAAATCTCCCAATTGGCTGCACATCCTGCTCATCCCATAAACTATGATAAAATTGAGTACTTTCAACCATTTTTCTACACCATATCCTGTTGGGTAATTTCAAAGAGGGTGAGGGGGGACAGGCAGACAGGTTTGCATCATATATCATCGGTTTGAATTGTAATGGTTATAATACAATTATGTTGCAGTTTATGGGAGCAAACGCAAACGCAAAGAGAAGGAGAAGCTTAACAATTTGCATGCGAGTAGAGCAATCACAACATTGAAAGGATTCACCATGGCCATAAAACCAAGAGCTATCAACCAAACACACACTCACACACACACCCGTCCATATGCTATCTTTGCCATAGCAATATTCTATCTCCACCTATGAGTGGGGGCACATATATTTACACATACCATCACATAAACTTTGTAGCCATTGTTCCGTTATGATTTGATTCCTGTTTTCATTCCCTCTATGGCTTAGGGTGTGTGTGTCTGTGTGTGTGTGCGAATGCGAATGCGTATGCGTGGGCGAGTGTGATTTTGCATTTTGATGAACCGGAAGTCAAGGCAAATATGTTTGCATGTTGACTGGCTGGTTGCATGCGTGTTTGCTTAAGTCGCATGATAACAGTACGGAGAATTCAGAGTTAATTAAACTTGTAGTCGAAATAAGCCCAGCATTTTGGGTTACGGGCAAACTAACAATAAACGAAAACTTATTAAACTCCCTATCTAAGGGCCAATAGCAGACCGGCAAACAAGTGACCATGTTGATGTAATGTTACAAACTGAGAAAATACTGTAAAATTTAATTTTCTTTTCATTTTACTGGGGTGATTGAAAGGGGGAAAAAATGAGTGTTACGACAAAGGCGTTTTTGCAACATTAGAAAGGATGAGGAATCCTTTTTTTTTGTTATAAAAAGTAAATGTTAGAATTTAGCTCGATAGCGCAGAGGTTAGCATGTTCGCCTATGACGTGCTGAAAGCCTGGGTTCGAATCCTGGCAAGAATATCAGAAAAAAAATTATCAGCGTTGGTTTTCCCCTCCTTTTCCCCGCAGCTAAGGTCATTGGCTTAACAAAATTATAATTTTTTTTCTAAATTTAGTTCGCAAAATAAATTTTCACAAATTTTCTGCGGAAATTTTTGCTACCTTAGCCAAAGTTTAAAAATTTTTATAATTTTTGTTTCTAAGCAAATATTTTCCGCCACACACATATTTCATGCTTTTGAATTTGCAATTCGCCTGGGATTTATAGTTTTCACATTAACAGCAATTAGTCAAATCCCCGGAGCTATGTAGCCAAACTGATCAATTTCAATTAGCCCCTGAAAGCGGGCAAAAAGCAGTTTATTCAAAAAATATGTGGCCACATAAAATTTTAATGAGAATTCCATTCAAATGCATATCTAACTCTGCCAATTTAAAAACAATTTAACAAATATGTGTGCTGTTCACCAAACAAAAAAAAAAAAAAAAAAAGAAAAACTAGTCAGTTGCATAGCTGAATGCATGAAAATTAACTTAAATTTTTCCCCGGGGGAAACGAAACATACGAAAAATTCCATCTATGCGTTTATGTGGGAAAATGTAAATGGCAAAATGTTGTTAATAGCATTGGGGTCTGCCCCATAGAACTAAAAGAGTATGCAGTTATGGCATAATAACTCACACAACATTTGAAATGAGGGAAATTAAGATCTCGTTTGTAGAATTTTACACAAATTCATCCACTGGGAGAGTTCCTCTATGACTTTATGATTGATTTATTTAGAAATCAATTTTCGCCCAAAATTTTCGTAATTTTGTGTAATGACAGTAAGAATCTATCTTTGGCTTTCCTTTTCCATTTGCATCTCCGATCATTGAGTTCGTCTCGAAAGAGAAACAAACAAAAAAATTAAAAAAAAAAATCTCATGAAATTTTCTCTAAAGACAAAATTTCCACAAAATTTTCTCTAAAGGGCAAAATTTCCATGAAATTTTCTCTAAAGACAAAATTTCCATGAAATTTTCTCTAAAGACTAAATTTTCATGAAATTTTCCCTAAAGACAAAATTTCCATAAAATTTTCTCCGAAGACAAAATTTCCATGAAATTTTCTCTAAAGACAAAATTTCCATGAAATTTTCTCTAAAGGCAAAATTTCCATGATATTTTCTCTAAAGACAAAATTTCCATAAAATTTTCTCTAAAGACAAAATTTCCATGAAATTTTCTCTAAAGACAAAATTTCCATGAAATTTTCTCTAAAGACAAAGGATGTAGTGCTTATTGACATTTGTCTTAAGTCTTTGGATGTCAAAGTGGATGGGAAAAACATTAATCGCAAGTCGTTTCCACATACGAACGGTTCGGGCGGAATAAGAATTCTCCTTGTAATGCATTGTGCGGTCCGGGTGTGAGTTCCTGGAATGTCTAGTATCCCTGACATGCATCCTCACATCAGGAATAAGAAGACGAAAACACACCATAAAAGTACCGATAGAACAGCGCCAAACAACCCACATTGCGACGATGATGAAGGGAGTTATCATAGACACCGATTATCTTAGCGATGATGGACATCGCTGAGTTGCATCAACCTCCTTCCAGCTTCATATTCCCCCATCTCTCCATAAACTCAACTTTGTTGATAAAACTTTTATTTTGACAAAAATTGTTATTCACTCTATTAGTCAACGGATTTTCCCTATATATTTTGCCTTGCATAGTCTTTTCGATTTTTGTTTGCATTTTCTCTTCAAAGCTTTAAGGCTTTTAGCCTTAAATTTTTCAATTGACTTTTGCTGTGCAACATTACTCCGGGTCTTTTCCATTAAACAAAAGATCATAGACACCGATTATCTTGGCGATGATGGTGAATAGACATCGCTGACTTGCATCAACCTCTATTGAGCCTCCCACTCCCATTCCCCCATCCCTGCATAAACATTTAAAATCCTTTAGCATGTTTAAGGCTAATACTTCCTTAGCACCAAGCAGGGGGAAAAAATCCTTTTGCATCCGAGTTAAGACTTCCGTGTTTTGTAATAAATAATAAATTTTATGTTACAAAAAGAAAAAGAAGACAACAAAAAAAAAAACAGAAAACAAGATATCAGCATGTTGATATGAAACATGAACTCAAGATATTAGAGATGCATCCTATGACCGGTTGCATAAAGAATGCATAAAACACAAGGATATTTTTTCCTTCAGCTTTACAACTTTAAACAAAACAAAATGTAGGGAAAAGGGGAAAAATAGAAAAGAAAAGGGGCTAGAAGTTATGGTTTAAGGGGTTATAGAAGAATGAATTTTGCCCTAAGGAACAGGGGCAAACTTCTCGCAGTTCGATTCAAGTTTAGGCTCAATGATAAGGGGCCTTCTTTTTATAGCCAAGTCCGAACGGCGTGCCAAGGTGCGACACCTCTTTGGAGAGAAGTTTCACATGGCATAGTACCTTACAAATGTTGCCAGCATTAGAAGGGGAAAACCACCGCTGAACATTTTTTTCTGATGGTCTCACCAGGGATTTGAACCCAGGCTTTTAGCGTCATAGGCGGACATGCTAACCTCTGCGCTACCGTGGCCCCCATTAAAATTGTTTTTATAAATAAACAAAATTAAAATAAAAAATTAAACAAAATTAATTTTTTTAAGGGTAGTAGATGGGAACAGTAGGAATGTTATATGCAACAGGTTTATTCAACAGGTGAATCGTGATCCGTCCGTCTGTCAGTCCGTCCGTCCGTCCGTCTGTCTGTCGAAAGCACGCTAACTTTCGAAGGAGCAAAGCTAGCCCCTTGAAATTTTTCACAAATACTTCTTATTTGTGAAGGTCGGTTGGGATTGTAAATGGGCCATATCGGTCCATGTTTTGACATAGCTGCTTTATAAACCGATCCTGGATTTTGACTTCTTGGGGGTCTAGAGGACGCAATTCCTATCCAATTTGACTGAAATTTCGCACCTGGTGTTTTGATATCACTTCCAACAAGTATGCTGAGTATGGTTGAAATCGGTCCATAACCTGATATAGCTGCCATATAAACCGATCTGGGGTCTTGACTTCTTGAGCCTCTAGATTGCGCGATTCTTATCCGATTTGGCTGAAATTTTGCATGAGGTGTTCTGTTATGACTTTCAACAACTGTGCTGAGAATAGTTGAAATCGGTCCATAACCTGATATAGGTGCCATATAAACCGATCTGGGGTCTTGACTTCTTGAGCCTCTAGAGTGCGCAATTCCTATCCGATTTGGCTGAAATTTAGCATGAGGTGTTTTATTATGACTTCCAACAACTGTATTAAGAATGGTTCAAAACGGTCCATAACCTGATATAGCTGCCATTTAAACCGATCTGGGGTCTTGACTTCTTGAGCCTCTAGAGGGCCCACTTCTTATCCGATTTGGCTGAAACTTTGCATGAAGTGTTTTATTGTTACTTCCAACAACTACGCTGAGTATGGTTTAAATCGGTTCATAACCTGATATAGCTGCCATATAAACCGATCTTGGGTCTTGACTTCTTGAGCCTCTGGAGGGCACAATTATTATCCGATTTGGCTGAAATTTTGCACGACGTGTTTTATTATGACTTCCAACAACTGTATTAAGAATGGTTCAAAACGGTCCATAACCTGATATAGCTGTTATATAAACCGATATTGGGTCTTGACTTCTTGAGCCTCTAGAGGGCCCACTTCTTATCCGATTTGGCTGAAACTTTGCATGAAGTGTTTTATTGTTACTTCCAACAACTGTGCTGAGTATGGTTGAAATCGGTCCATAACCTGATATAGCTGTCATATAAACCGATCTTGGGTCTAGACTACTTGAGCCTCTAGAGGGCGCAATTATTATCCGATTTGGGTGAAATTTTGCATGAGGTGTTTTATTATGACTTCCAACAACTGTGCTAAGTATGGTTTAAATCGGTCCATAACCTGATATAGCTGCCATATAAACCGATCTGGGGTCTTGACTTCTTGAGCCTCTAGAGTGCGCAATTATTATCCGATTTGGCTGAAATTTTGCATGAGGTGTTTTATTATGACTTCCAACAATTGTGCTGAGTATGGTTGAAATCGGTCCATAACCTGATATAGCTGCCATATAAACCCATCCGGGATCTTGACTTCTTGAGCCTCTACAGGGAGCAATTCTCATCCGATTTGCCTGAAATTTTGTACAACGGCTTCTCTCATGACCTTCTACATACGTGTCTCAATCGATCAATAGCTTGATGCAGCCCCCCTATAAACCTATCTCCCGATTTTGCTTCTTGAGCCCCTACAAGGCGCAATTCTTATCCGAATGAACTGAAGCATTACACAATGACTTCTACAATATTCACCATTTATTTATGGTCCGACTCGGACTATAACTTGATATAGCTCCAATGGCATAACAGTTTTTATTCAATATTCCTTGTTTGCCTAAAAAGAGATACCGCGCCTAGAACTCAATAAACGCGATCCATGGTGGAGGGCCGAACTTAGCACACTCTTACTTATTTGGAGTTTATAATGTGATAATGATTGAAAGGTTATATTCCTACTGTACTTAGCACTCTCTTACTTATTTGGAGTTTATAATGTGATAATGATTGAAAGGTTATATTCCTACTGTACCCATCTACTACTGATTTTAAGTGAGTTTTTTCTTTTAATTTTCTATAACAAAGCAAAATTGAAAATTCGTCTGGTTTTTGGAATTTAGAATTCCAATATGAATTTCAAAAGAAAGCCTTTAATAAACTTTTACAATAGGCATTCCTACTGTTCCCATCTACTGTCTTTATGATTAATTTGATTTTTGTAGTTTTTTTTTAGGAAACCAATATAAAGAAGTTATAATCAATTGACTTTAAAATATTCCTACTGTCCCCCTCTACTATGTTAGATTACAAAAAACTACCCCAGCTTTCAATTGTCTGTTTTGGTGTAGGGTATACTAAGCTAAACCAAAACCAAACAAGGACCTCCTTATCATCCCAGTCCACTCTATGGTGCTTTCACACACCTTAATACCTTACGACTTTACACTCAATTTCATAATATGCAATAAAAACCCTAAGCAAACAATAAGTTGTGTCCCTTTTTGAATGCCTGTCCTTGCTTGACACATGTCTGTCATTCATTGAGGCCATTGCATAGAGCATAAACTGTCAATGACTCAGCTCCAATGGCATATGGCCATATTTAGGAGAGAAACTCACCAGAACAGACACAACAAAAACCCAGAAGAGCCACATAAAACAAAAAACAACAACAACAAAATATATATAAAGATAATTTTTCTAGAAATAAAATGTTTATTATTAAAGGACACGCCTTCCTAACTCGTGCATGTGGCCAGCAAAGAGCTCTTTTAAGTTAGCCATTTAATAGCGTTGGGGTTTTATGGACATGCTGCGACAAGGGGTCACCGTATTATTTGCGGTAGTGTTATCATAAATGCTTTTGTATAGATGCGGGCAGGGCTATACACATACATGTGTGTGTGTAAAAAAAATCAAAATCACTCATCCACACACAGAGGTAGTTGTAAAAACCACCTACCCACCATCTATCTCTTTAACACTTTTCACTGCTAAGCCGCCTGCCTCTGCTACTGCACCCGCTGTGGGCTGAGATAAATAAAGACACACACAATCTTAGACTGCGATTACGCATAAAAATGAGAGACCCTCTCGCCTCTCTTGTTTACTCTTACACACTCTCCCAACTGTTTGGTCTCACATTAAATTCTACATTATAACAAAATTCATTGAAGTAGGGAAAAATTATGCGATTTGCTTAAAATTTTTAGCAGGCAAAATATTTTTTTTTCAAAATTTTTTTTTGCTTTTTTTTAATAAAAATTATTACTTAGCGTCAGTAGTAGATGGGAGCAGTAGGAATGTTACTTGTTGCAGGTTAATGAAAATTTATTTCTTCTATATTCCCAAAAAAAAGCCAATTTCTTAATTTTTATTTCTTACTATAAGCTAGGAAATTGAAAATTAACATATGTACCCAGAGCATTAGTAGATGGGGACAGTAGGAACAGGGTTTCATAACTTTAAATGGAACACCATCACATTATAAACCAAAGAAGCCAAAAAATCAAACGGATTTTTTAACAAAACCATTTTAATTATCTCTACAATCCAGTTGAGCCCACTGTAGCGCAGAGGTTAGTATGTCCTTTGATGCTCAACGCCTGGGTTCGAATCCTGCCAAGAATAAGAGAAAATTTTTTCGCGGTGTTTATCCTTCCTAAAAGTGGCGACATTTGTGAGAAACTATGCCATATAAAAACTTCTCGGTAAAGAGGTGTCGAACGGCGTGCCGCAGCTGTTCGGGATGGGCAATAAAAAGAAGGCGCTTATCATTGAGCATGAGCAGCGAACTGCTCAAATACAAAAAGGATGCCTATGTCAAATGAAGCTCGGTGGAGACTGCCCTGCACGAGGTTGTGCATAAAATAGAAGAATCCTTCGATGCCAAACGTGAACACCGGCGGTATGCATTGACATCGAGGGGGCTTTTAACAAAGTGCGGAGCGATACACTGATCCCATTCTTAGACCAGCACCGGGTGGACCCGGTCCTTAGAGACTGCTTAAACCACATGCTAAGGAACAGGTGGATAAATTGTGTGTCCCATGGCATAAATATAAGGGAGAAAGGGGCTTAGGGCAAGCCACAGAGGGGAAATTTTATGGCCACTCCTATGGGTGACCACCATAAATGACTAATTAAGGATGCAGACTGAGGAGGGATTTGAACCCGATGTTATAATACTTCTAAAGGGTAAGGATCCAAACGAGCTATACAGAAGAGCCTAAAAGGGTCTTGCATATGGCATTTAAATGGGCTAGACCCAGAGGTCTCAATGTTAACCCAGAGAAGATTGAAATATGCCCTGTTCACGAGGAAGATGAAGGTGGGCGAATTTAACGCATCACGTTTCCTCAATAAGACGATTTCGATATCGGACAAGGTCATATACTTAGGTGTGATCTTGGACAGGAAACTGATCTTGGAGGTGTCAGATTCAGGAGCCTACTGAGAAGGCTCACAGATGTTGGGCACTATGTAGACGGGCCGAAGGCTCGAAATGGGGGCCTGAATCCTAGGATAGTCCACTGGCTCCCAGACCAATACTTACTCAGTAGTTTGGTGGACTGCTATGGTGAAAAAGTGCAACATAAGGACCTTACAACAGGTTCAGAGAACATGTTGTCTTGGCATAGGCAGAGCGACGGAGGACCACGCCCACTAGTGCACTGGAGACTATTCTAGATATCCCACACACTTGACATTCAGATTAAGTGTGAGACAGCCTCTGCGGCTATGAGACTTAAGGCGATGGGAAAATGGATTGAGGATGGGAGCAGCTCATGGCGGTATAATCGAAGCGACGATAGGAAACCTGGAAGGAAGGGGATACCTGAGATGAACCTTGAAGTCGAGAGCGAGGCACTGCTGCCAGCGGCCCACAGTTGGATTGACGGAACCCTAGTATTGACATCTGGAAGTTCATGTTATTCGGATGGATCAAAGCTGAAGACAGAGTGCGCCTGGGGGTCTACATTGAGAACCCAGGGACTGAGATCTGTTTTGGCCTGCCTGACCATAATAGGGTCCTGCGAAAATGTCGATTGGGAACATCATTAGCGACAGTAAAATTGCCATAAGGGCAAATAACAACCAGGACGGTAAGGTCACGAACAGTATTGCAGTGTAAGAAGGAGATTAACGCCTTCTCTGAGGATGGGAAAATCCGCATCGTTTGGGTGCCGGGCCATAAGGGGGTAAGGGGAAATGAAAAGGCAGACGATTTGGCTGTGAAGTCCAGAGGACTGCCGTCGATAAACTTGGTTAACGCGAAGCCTTTCGGGTCGACGCAGTCCGAGTTAAGGGAATGAGCGACGAATGCGCATGCAAACATTGTGGGACAGCGAAACAGTCGGTAGGACGGCCTATGGGGGATCCAGATCGTGAGAAGACAAGGCTTTTACTGAAAGGAAGCAAGAAGGAGGTCAGTATGGCTATTGGTATCATAACGGGATACATGGTATTCATATTTATATGAATTCAGTCATTCATATTTTGAATTTTTCATTAAAAAATCAAAATTTGCATTTTTACCTTAGGGTTGTAGATGGAAACAGTAGGAATGTTACATGGAAAATGTTACCAAAACGTTTGTTGTTAATTCATACATTTTGATTTCCAAAAACTTAAGACAATTTATAACTTTTCTTTACTTTAATAAGATAGAAATAGAAGATTACTTTGCTTCTTTACGAATTGAATGGTTATTCACCTGCAATGACATTCGACCCCTTAAGTATTTTCAACTTTCCTCCATACAAAGAACCTATGCTCATCAAAAGTGCTCCCCCCGCCCCAAAGCTATGGACGATGATATAAAAGTCGACTTGACCCAACTGAAGAATAATTTTTTGCTTTATTTTCCACTTTTATCGCCTAAAGTAAAATGTGTTTGCGAAAACACATACACAAGTGTGACGTATGTTTTTGTATGCTCATATATTGTACATTGTATGTGATGTGTGCGTGTGTGTGTGTTGTGTCTTGTGTGTCTAACTATAATGAAGCTTTTTATACTTTCATTCATACTTAACTCTAAAACACACATTGACTTTGAATGTGTTATTTGCTGGGTGTTTTGTTTTTGGTTTATGACAATCTTAAGACTCGAGAAAAAATGTTGGGTTTAGTTGAAAAAACTATTTTTTGGGTAATCATCGCATTTGTTCTCCAATCATAACGAAATCTTCCACATATCACTTTCTTATCTTTGGGCTAGTTAAATGCCAAGTGTTTTGGTAGATATCCGTTCAGATTTAGATATATCTCCCATGCATATATCGCCCGATTTTTACCTTTAAAAAAGTTGTTGCCATTACTTTCAACTGATTTGCACATTATTGGTTAAAGAATGTTTTTTTTTTGGGCATTTGAAAGCCTCTGCTGAATTTTTTCTTGTTTTCCTCTCCTTTGTAAGACTTCTTGGCGTATATCATCAAACATTTCATTTTGAGTGTATGTAAGACAAAAGAAGATATGGTCATAAAGTAGGAAGCTCAAAGCTATCAGTCGATGATGCGGAAAGTAGATGCTTATCTCTTTAGGGTACAACATGTACAACTATGACATCACAAACATGTGTGCTTAAGCGTGTGGTCTTACGACTCATGCATATATAAAAGGGTGGAATGAAGACAAAATAAAAAATAAAAAAAATTTTTTTTTGGATATCAGGCAGAAATTTTTAAACAATAAGACCAGAAAAGACAAAAGTCAGACGGTGTCGACTTATATAATACCCTACACGTATATCTATCTATAAGTACAATGTGGGAGCTATAACCAATTTTGAATTAAAATTTTGATGGACCTTGGCGGATGTTTTCAGATGGGCTATTAAACAATCCGTATCAAATTTTGAGCAAATCTAATCAAATTGGCAAATGACAACATTATTGCAAATTACCCAAAATCTGATGAACATATATATGGGAGCTATATCTAAATCTGAACCGATTGCTAGCAAACTTCTTATATGTTGTGGTAGTCGTAAAGGAAAGTGTTGTGCAAAATTTTGGCAAGATTGGTCAATAAATGCGCTTGCAATGGCTCTTGGAGTGAAAATCGGGCGATATACATATGTGACAGCTATATATAAATCTGAACCGATTTCTATGAAATTCACCAGTAATGTCGAGAGTCATAGGAAAATCCTTCCTGTCAAATTTCGAGAGAAACGCTTAACAAATGACCACATTATTGCAATATTTCACAAAATCAGACGAACATATATATGGGAGCTATATCCAAATCTGAACCGATTTCGACTAAACTTCTTAGATGTTGTTATAGCTGCAAAGGAAAGTGTTGTGCAAAATTTTGGGAAAATTGGTCAATAAATGCGCTGGCAATGGCTCTAGAAGTGAAAATCGGACGATATACATACATGGGAGCTATATCCAAATCTGAACCGATTTCTCTGAAATTTATCAGTTACTTGGAGAGTCATAAGAAAATACTTCCTGCCAAATTTCGAGAGAATCGGTTAACATATGACCACATTATTGAAATATTTCTCAAAATCGGACGAACATATATATGGGAGCTATATCTAAATTTGAACCGATTTCGACCAAACTTCTTATATGTTGTGGTAGTCGCAAAGGAAAGTGTTGTAAAAAATTTTGGCAAGATTGGTCTATAAATGCGCTAGCAGTGGCTCAAGAAGTGAAAATCGGACGATATACATACATGGGAGCTATATCCAAATCTGAACCGATTTCTCTGAAATTTATCAGTTACTTGGAGAATCATAAGAAAATACTTCCTTCCAAATTTCGAGGGAAACGCTTAACAAATGACCACATTATTGCAATATTTCACAAAATCGGACGAACATATATATGGGAGCTATATCTAAATTTGAACCGATTTCGACCAAACTTCTTATATGTTGTGGTAGTCGCAAAGGAAAGTGTTGTAAAAAATGTTGGCAAGATTGGTCTATAAATGCGCTAGCAGTGGCCCAAGAAGTGAAAATCGGGCGATATACATATATGACAGCTATATCTAAATCTGAACCGATTTCGATGAAATTCGGCAGCTATGTCGGGAGTCATAAGAAAATCCTTCCTGCCAAATTTCGAGGGAAACGCTTAACATATGACCACATTATTGCAATATTTCACAAAATCGGACGAGCATATATATATGGGAGCTATATCCAAATCTGAACCGATTTTGATTAAACTCCTCAAATATTATGTCAGTCGCAAAGGAAAGTGTTGTGCGAAATTTTGGGATGATTGGTCTATAAATGCGTTTGCAGTGGCTCTAGAAGTGAAAATCGGACGATATATATACATGGGAGCTATATCAAAATCTGAACCGATTTCCATGAAATTTACCAGTAATGTCGAGGGTCATAAGAAAACTCTTCCTGCCAAATTTCGTTAGAATCGGTTGACAAATGACCCCATTATTGCGATATTAGTCCAAATCGGACGAACATATATATGGGAGCTATATCCAAATTTGAACCGATTGTTTCCAATTTCAAAAGGCTTCATTGCTTGGTTAAAAGAAATGCATGTGCTAAATTTGGAGACGATTGGATAAAAACTGAGACCTGTACTTTGTTCACAAATTAACATGGACAAACAGACGGACGGACAGACAGGCGGACACAGCTTAAATGATTTAGAAAGTGATTCAGAGTTCATCGGTATTCTTATCAATGGGTCTATCTCTCTTTCTTCTGGGTGTTACAAACAAATGCACTAAGTTAAAATACCCTGTACCACAGTAGTGGTGTTGGGTATACAAGTGTGTGTACTGAATTCAACACAAGTATGATAACATACCCAGCAAACATTTTTTTTCTATTTTTCTAGCGACAGCCCTATGTTGTAATATGACATATAAGATTGCTTTGAAAGTAAAATTTAAATTAAAAAAATAGTCGTGTATATTGCCGTTTAAGAAATTAAAATTTTTTAAAAAATTTTACATGCAAATTTAAAACTTCTAATTTTATTTATAGCAAATTTTTTATAATAAAAAATTTCTCTTTCTTTATTTTCAGGTATGTGAAATTCAAAAAAGATGTTTTGCTTAAATTTGGGTTTGTATATAAATTTTTGTCAATTAGAACTAAACGAAACTGGAGCATTTAAAAAGAAAACTTTCGCTAAGGTTGGTTTAGGGAAGGTTGGGCATACACCTAAGCCAGTAATCGGCTTGTTGTGCGCTCTAGAAACTAAAAAGTAACCTCTAAAAAGAAAATTTTAATTTGGAAATTCCATGCTACTTACAAAATCCTTAATTGCTTTGCATACCACTCCCCTAAGTTGGTTCATGTCTGGTATTGTGTCCCCACCTAAGCGCCGGTATCTGTTAGACGCGAAAGCCGGGCAATACCAAAGGAATTGCACCTACGTCTCATCATCTTCCCCGCATGCCCTACACATGCTATCACTTGCCGCACAGATTTTACCTAAGTGAGCTGGTAGTCCTACGTGTCCACCTTATGATACCAATAGCTATACTGACCTCCTTCTTACTTCCTTTCAGTAATAGCCTCGTCTCCTCACGATCTGGATCCCCCCATAAGATTTTTGCCATCCTTCCGGCCGTTTCACTGTTCCACAATGTTGCATGCGCATGTGTCGTCCACTCCCTTAACTCGGACTGCGTCTACCCGAAAGACTTCGGGTTAACCAAGTTTATTGACGGCAGTTATCTGGCTTTCACTGCCAAATCATCTGCCCTTTCATTTCTCCTTACTCCGTTATGACCCGGCAACCAAACGGTCAGGCGTTAATCTCCTTCTTACACGACAAGACTGTTCGTGATCTTACCGTCCTGTTTGTTATTGTCCTTATGGCAATTTTACTGTCGGTAAAGATGTTCACACTCGACGTCCACGCGTTAGCACCACACCACTTCACGCATTCCATGATCGCCTTGATCTCCGCCTGATGGCTCGTATTATGTTCAGGCAGTCTAAAACAGATTTCAGTCTATGGGTTCTCAATGTAGACCCCAGGCCCACTCTGTCCTCTAGCTTTGATCCATTCGTGTAACATGATCTTCCAGATGGCAATACTAGGGTACGGTCAATCCAAGACTGTGCCGATGGCAGCAGTGCCTCGCACTTGACTTCAAGGTTCATCTCAGGTATCCGATCGGAAACATCTCTCCTTCCTTCCAGGTTTCCTATCGTCGGTATTTAGGAAACGTGGTTCGTTGAATTGTCCCCCCTTCCTCTTCCTCGTGAACAGGCATATTTCAGTCTTCTCTGGGTTAACATTGAGACCTCTGGCTCTAGCCCAGTTATATGCCATATGCAAGACCCTTTCACCCATGACCTTTTGCCCATGAATATTCCATTTAGTAACAGGGCCAAACTTCACACATATCAAGAAGTGCTGTCCGATTCAAGTTTGAGCCCAATGATAAGGGGTCTCCTTTTTATAGCCGAGTCCGAACGGGGTGCCTTAAATCGACATCTGTTTGGGGAGAAGTTTTTACATGGCAAAGTACCTCAGAAATGTTGCCAGCATTTGGAGGGGAAAACCGCCTCTGAAAATTTCTTCTGATGGTCTGTCCAGGATTCGAACACAGGCGTTCAACGTCATAGGCGGACATGCTAACCTCTACACTACGATTTCCCCCAAAAAGATGGGATGAGATTAAATCCCATAGCGCAGAATTTTTGTACGACTTTCCCCCAGTTTCTCCTTTCATTTTCCCTTACTTCATTTCTGCGTTCTTCTTTGCAAATGAAGCCTTTCCATATCATCATAATCATCTTCTCATTCCACCCTAATATCGTTCAACATATTCTTCATGTTTTATTTAGCAAAGCACGTCTTAGTGCATATGCTCGCTCATGTTTAAGTCAAGTGGTGCACGTTTTAATTACTTCAAGTTTTATGTTGATGACAGTATAACAGAAAAATAAAAGCACTTTGAAGCTTTTCATTTTGATGCAAACCTAAAGCAACAACAACAGCAACAACAACACCACCAACAACTATAACAATAATGATAATAATAACAACAATGTATGAACATAGTTAAACATGCATAAACATTATAAGAAAATAAAAGAAAGGAATGACCCTACCCCAGTCGACTTTACAAAGAAAGGTTAGCTAAACAGGATGAGAGGATGGTGTAGGGAAAGTGTAGCAGGGGGATTTAATTAAAACAAAAGTAAACTTCAACGGCACCCCAGACTTCTGCATGCATACACTGAGGCAGCAGTGTTGAGGTCAGAGACACATAAAACTATGGGGCCCCAGCACATAAGCATAATCATAAGCTTAAGAGATCCTAAGTACCCAAAGGACGTGGTTATGAATAATAAGAATATCCCCCCCCAACCCCTTACATTATAAATGGTCGGCCACTTTGGTCAATATCATGGCATTGAGTTGAAAAGAGTTGCATGTTAACCTTTGGCCAGAATTTTAATACGTTTTTCCCTGTTTGCCCTGTCTGGAAAAGGAAAATTATAAAAATTTTTACAAATTAATACCCACATCCATGAGTATATTAGCCCTAATCATTGAAATATGCCATGGTGATTTTAAAGATGACTTATTTGTGGGCAAAACAAAAACCTATTATTCTCTTCATATATAAAATGACAAAGTTTTATGACCATTCACTTTGGTGTATTATACACCCCGAATTTTTTTGGTAACCTAACCCCTAATGTGAAAAGAAAAATGACTATTTAGAGGAAAATTTATTACAATTTGTTTGGGGATTTATGACTGACTGTGCCTTCTCCGGCTGAACTCAAAATGCACACCACACACACACACACACGCGCACATGAAAACAGTCGAGCATTATTTATTAACACCACATGTTCATAAAGATGACACCAGCAAATGATAAAAGTTTCGACGACCAGGTAGGCCAACAGATGTGCAAAATAATTTCAAAAAAAAGGTTCGGGTGGCCTGAATCCTGGGAACCCACCAGCATGGATTCGGCTAAAATATGTGAGCTATATCAGGTTATAGATCTATTCGGACCGTAATTGGCACAGTTGTTGAAAGTCATAACAGAATACTATGTGGAAAATTTCATCCCAATCGGATGAAAATTAAGGCTTCGAGGGGCTCAGGAAGTCAAATCGGGAGAGCGGTTTATATGGGAGCTATATCAGGTTCTTGACCGATTTGAACCTTACTTGGCACAATTGTTGGGAGTCATAACAGAACATCATGTACAAAATTTCAGCCAATTCGAATGAAAATTGTGGCTACCAAGGGCTCAAAAAGTCAAATCGGGCGATCGGTATATATGGGAGCTATATCAGGGTATAGACCGATTTAGACTGTACTTGGCACAGTTGTTGGAAGTCATAACAGAACACCATCCGCCAATTTTCAGCCAAATCGGATGAAAATTAAGGCTTCCAGGGGCTCAGGAAGTCAAATCGGGAGATCGGTTTATGTGGGAGCTATATCAGGTTTTTGACCGGTTTAGACGGTACACGGTACAATTGTTGAAAGTCATAAGGGAACACTATGTGCAAAATTTCAGCCAAATCAGATGAATATTGAGGCTTCCAGGGGCTCGGGAAGTCAAATCGGGAGATCGGTTTATATGGGAGCTATATCAGGTTCTTGACCGATTTGACCCGTACTAGGCACAGTTATTGGAAGTCATATCCAAACAATATGCGTAAAATTTCAGCCAAATCGGATGAAAATTAAGGCTTCCAGGGGCTCAGGAAGTCAAATCGGGAGATCGGTTTATATGGGAGCTATATCAGGTTTTTGACCGATTTAGACGATACTTGGCACTGTTGTTGAAAGTCATAACCAAACACTTTGAGCTCAATTTAAGCCAAATTGGATGAAAATTGTGGCTTCCAGAGGCTCAAGAAGTCAAATTAGGAGATCGGTTTATATGGGATCTATATCAGGATCTTGACCGATTTAACCCGTACTGGGAAAAGTTATTGGAAGTCATATTCAAACACTATGTACAAAATTTCAGCTAAATCGGATGAAAATTGAGGCTTCCAAAGGCTCAAGAAGTCAAATTAGGAGATCGGTTTATATGGGATCTATATCAGGATCTTGACCGATTTAACCCGTACTGAGAAAAGTTATTGGAACTCATATCCAAACACTGTGTGCAAAATTTCAGCCAAATCGGATGAATATTGAGGCTTCCAGGGGCTCGGGAAGTCAAATAGGGAGATCGGTTTATATGGGAGCTAAAGGGTGATTTTTTTGAGGTTAGGATTTTCATGCATTAGTATTTGACAGATCACGTGGGATTTCAGACATGGTGTCAAAGAGAAAGATGCTCAGTATGCTTTGACATTTCATCATAAATAGACTTACTAACGAGCAACGCTTGCAAATCATTGAATTTTATTACCAAAATCAGTGTTCGGTTCGAAATGTGTTCATTCACCGTAACGTTGCGTCCAACAGCATCTTTGAAAAAATACGGTCCAATGATTCCACCAGCGTACAAACCACACCAAACAGTGCATTTTTCGGGATGCATGGGCAGTTCTTGAACGGCTTCTGGTTGCTCTTCACTCCAAATGCGGCAATTTTGCTTATTTACGTAGCCATTCAACCAGAAATGAGCCTCATCGCTGAACAAAATTTGTCAAAATTTGAACACATTTCGAACCGAACACTGATTTTGGTAATAAAATTCAATGATTTGCAAGCGTTGCTCGTTAGTAAGTCTATTCATGATGAAATGTCAAAGCATACTGAACATCTTTCTCTTTGACACCATGTCTGAAATCCCACGTGATCTGTCAAATACTAATGCATGAAAATCCTAACCTCAAAAAAATCACCCTTTATATCAGGTTTTCGACCGATTTAGACGGTACTTGGCGTAGTTGTTGAAAGTCATCACAAAACACCATGTGCAAAATTTCAGCCAAATCGGATGAAAATTGAGGCTTCCAGGGGCTCGAGGAGTCAAATCGGAGGATCGGTATATATGGGAGCTATATTAGGTTCTTGACCGATTTGACCCGTACTTGGCACGGTTATTGTAAGTCATCTCCAAACACTATGTGCAAAATTTCAGCCAAATCGGATGAATATTGAGGCTTCCAGGGGCTCAAGAAATCAAATCGGGAGATCGGTTTATATGGGATCTATATCAGGTTCTTGACCGATTTGACCCGTACTAGGCACAGTTATTGGAAGTCATATCCAAACAATATGCGTAAAATTTCAGCCAAATCGGATGAAAATTGAGGCTTCCAGGGCTCGGGAAGTCAAATCGGGAGATCGGTTTATATGGAAGCTATATCAGGTTTTCGACCGATTTGGACGGTACTTGGCGTAGTTGTTGAAAGTTATCACAGAACACCATTGAGGCTTCCAGGGGCTCCGGAAGTCAAATCGGGAGATCGGTTTATATGGGAGCTATATCAGGTTCTTGACCGATTCGGACCGAACTTGGCACAGTTGTTGGAAGCCATAACGGAACACTCAGAACACATTTTCAGCCAAATCCGATGAATATTTAAGCTTACAGGGGTTCAAGAAGTCAAATCGGGGGATCGGTTTATATAGGAGCTATATCAAAATCTGAACCGATATGGCCCATTTGCAATCTCCAACGACCTACATCAATATTAAGTATCTGTGCAGCTTTACGCGTTCGACTATCGTGATTTCGACAGACGGACGGACATGGCTAGATCGAATCAGGAAAAAATTTTTAAATAAGTTTGTAATAGAGTACCCCTAAGTTGATGTTAGGTTAGGTTGGATAATCCTAACCTTACATGAACTTAGACAAAGGCCGCAAATAGGTAAGACGCACTGGGTGTATAGCATAAGGGTTTTGAACAATGTCTTTTATACCCTACAGCACCACTGTGGTACAGGGCATTGCAACTCAGTGCATTTGTTTGCAACACCCAGAAGGAAGAGAGATAGACCCACTGACAAGTATACCGATCGACTCAGAATCAATTTCTGATGTAATTTAGCTTTGTCCCTCTGTCCGTCCATGTTAATATATGTGCAAAGTACAGGTCGCATGTCTTCAAGCATTTGAGAGCTTGTAGGTAGTTATTCAGAGCTACTTAAAGTTCTTCAGAATCTTCAGAGCAAAACATTTGACTAATGAAGTCCTTCAGCAATTGTTTGAGCTTTCCCATCTTTTAATATGAGCTCAGTAAACTTAATTTCTTTGGCTTCACTCTTGAGGACCATGGCCTGATATTCGACGCTCTCAAGGTGTTTGCCGTCAAAGTGGGTGCTCCACTTCTCCAGATAAAGCGTGCTTACCAAGTGCTCCTGCTCCCGAGCAGCCTGTATATAGCCTTGTGGATTCATGACTGACAAGGGTTTGGGATTTCAATGCCCTCACCGAAAAGTTGGTGCTGCAACGTTGCTGCTTGGTGGGACGACAGCATTGCAAAGCGTTTTGCAATGCCCCCTTTTTTCTCGCTGATATTGCATTGTAATCCTACCAAGGGCTTTCTGCACTGTTCTGCACAAATGGCTTGGTCAGATATATGCAAGAAGTTCAAAGTTTTGCTCCATAGGGTCTTAAGCTCTATAAAAATTAGATCGACACTCCCTCTCCGTTCTTTGGTAGTGAACTTGAGAAATTTGAAGCGTGCAATGACGTGGTTTTTTGGGGGCATGCGACTCCGTTCATTAACTGGTCCACCAACCATTGCCACCTTGCATCTTCTTGATGGTGCTTAAAACTGGGCTAGGATCTTTGTCCAGGTTTCCTTGTTCTTCAATAACTTGCATGGAAATTGTCTTGCCGTTATTCAGGTTTGTCTGAACTTTGTTAGTGACAAAAATCGATCAATGGACATCTACTTACAGTACGTATTTTTCAAAATTTTACTAACAGGTACTTATGAATGGTCGCATCTTATTTTACGGTGACTATATACCTGTGCTAGCACATGTACGTTGCAAATTTTTCAAACCTTTCAAATTAATGACACCAATGTGGTTTTTGTAACAAAATCATCCCTAGCAGGTAGCCAACGGAAAAACACACCTCGATAAAAAATGCAATTTCCTTTTCCACCTTAAATTGTATATAAACGGAGTGGCTCCAAATGAGTTATTGTTAATAAAAACGAAGCATTTACATCGATTTTTACGATCAATATCTCATTTTGTTCGTAAGTAATATGGCTTTTCGTGAAAGTTATAAGATTTTACACAATTTACTTAAATTTTTTTTAACAAAAATATAATTTTAAAGTAGTTTGTGCGTGACCTTTTTTATACCCTCCACCATAGGATGGGGGTATATTAATTTCGTCATTCTGTTTGTAACACCTCGAAATATGTATCTCAGGCCCCATAAAGTTTTTATATTCTTGATCGTCATGTCATTTTAAGTCCAACTAGCCATGTCTGTCCGTCCGTCTGTCTGTCGAAAACACGCTAACTTTCGCAGGAGTAAAGCTAGCCGCTTGAAATTTTGCACAAATATTTTTTATTGATGTAGGTTGGTTGGGATTGTAAATGGGCCATATCGATCCATGTTTTGATATAGCTGCCATATAAACCGATCTTGGGTCTTGACTTCTTGAGCCTCTAGAGCGCGCAATTCTTATCCGATTGGAATGAAATTTCGCACGACGTGTTTTGTCATGATATCCAATAACTGTGCCAAGTATGGTTCAAATCGGTTCATAACCTGATATAGCTGCCATATAAACCGATCTTGGATCTTGACTTCTTGAGCCTCTAAAGGGCGCAATTCTTATCCGATTGGAATGAAATTTCGCACGACGTGTTTTGTCATGATATCCAACAACTGTGCCAAGTATGGTTCAAATCGGTCCATAACCTGATATAGCTGTCATATAAACCGATTTGGGATCTTGTTTGTTTTCATTTTGTTTCCTTTGGTCATTCAACTGGCTAACTGGTGAATCTTTGGCATTGCCCTCTACAAAGTAATCTGCCTAAAATTTTGTTTTGTTGATATACGAATATGAATTTGCTTGTGTTTGAGTAGGTCTCCAAGTGTATTAATTTTAGTCCCTGATATTGTTCATCAATGTGTGTTTTTATTTGTTATTCTCTTGCTGCTGCAACAAACGACAAACAAGAGCACAACAGCTAAGTACAACAACGACAATTTTTATGTTACATTCATGTTGGTGTTGTTGAAGTTTATTTTGGTGTTAGTGTGAGTGTGAGTATATGCGGCTTTTATTTATTGTTCACGTTTAATTCCCACTGGGGTCATTTTTATAGAAAATACATGGCGTATGAGTAATATAACGATGACCATGAGTTGCTCACGAAAAGGGTGAGAAAATGAGAAAATAAAATGTTGAAGAAAAATATCCGAAAATTATTTTTCCATCTTAAGCTATGATGGTATTTTAGTTCAAATCATTCTGCAAAGTTTCGCTTATTGTGTAGGGATGCCAAAGGGGCCCTGCTCATCGTACCTTTCCTTTTGTAACACATCAAAATATCCATTTCAGGGCTTATAAAGTACAGGGTAGCTGTCCCGAAGTGTTGCCATTTCAAGTGACCATATGATTTTGAGTGAAAATATTTTTTATTGGTTCAAACGACAAAGAAGTGTTAAAGTAATTCATTTACTTTTGCTCGATATCACCTTAACAATTGCTCTGAGTCGGACAAAAACGATTTTAAGGCAGCAGGTATGCAATCTCCCGGTATTTTGGCCCATTTTTGTGCAATGTACAGATATCCTTGATGGCATATTTGTTAGTCCTTTTCTTGCTTTCTAAAAGGGCCCAAAAATAGTCCTCGGATTGGCATCTTACAGATTAAAAAGTCACTGTGCGGACGAAAAGAAATGTGGAACATGATAATTTTGCCATTCTTGGCTTACACATGCTTTATGTGACGGAAAAAATGAGTAAAAGTAATCTACATTTCGGAATCCATTCACTTTTGCTCGATATCACTACTTTTTGCCTTGACTCTGAGTCAGACAAAAACGATTTTTAAGCAGCAGGAATGGAATCTCCCTTTATTTTGGCCCATTTTTGTGCAGTCAAGAAAATCACTGTGCTGACGGGAAGAAATGCGGAACATGATAATTTATCCACTCCTGGTTTAGACATGCTTTATGTGACGGTGGCGAGTCTAGTTGGTAGATCATGGTCTAAGACCGAAATGTTTGCGTACTCGCGGCTCCAAAGCATCCATCAAAATGTTTTTCAGATAATAATTCGGATTTAGTTTGTTTACAAGCTCGATGGAAACGATAAGAGAGCGGCAATCGGAGTCCACAAAAGATGTGTTGCATAGTGGCACTCCGTTAGGACTCGGCTTAAAAAAGGAGTCCCTTTTGATTGAGCTTAAATTTGCCAGTATCTGTTAGACGCTTAAGTCGCATAATGACATAGGAAATGCTCCAACGTTTCATCGTCTTCACCGCAAGCCCTACACATGCCATCACTTGCTGCACCGATTTTACATAAGTGAGCTCGTAGTCCTATGTGTCCCGTTATAATACCGAGAGCCATATTGACCTCCTTCTTACTTTCTTTCAATAATAGCCTCGTCTTCTGCCCTTATTTAGTAACCCTTTTAAGCATTGTTTATGCAAGTTTATAAGCGATACTTTTTTCAATTTTTTTTCACTACCTATTTGATGTCCTTTTTTTTGAGGACATAAAAAAGCTTAACAAGTAAATTTTATTGCTATACGTTTTTTGTTTATTACTTTTACAATTTTTTGAAATTATATTTAATAGATATTTTTTTTATATTTTTCTCTTTGCAGGTATGTTAAAAAGAATCTTGATAAAATTACCACTTAAAATGAGAGGTTAGGTAAGATGCAATATTATTGAAGAACAATGACACTATTAGCTTATTTCCCAAATCGGGCATTCCCTGGATCTTAAAATTGAAGAGATATCTATATAGGGTGGTTTGGTCTGTTTTTTAAAAACTACAAAACATTCATAGGGATTTTTGATTTTGGACCATACTTCGGTCCTTCGTTCTGTTCGTCCTTCGGTCTGTCCGTCCTTCGCTCTGAAAGCCTCTCGATCTGTCCGTCCATCGAACTTCGGCATGTCCGTCCTTCAGTCTGCCAGCCCTTCGATCTGCCCCTCCTTCGATCTATCAGTCCTTCAATTTGGCCGTCCTTTGGTCTGTCTGTCCTTTGCCATGTGAGTCCTTCGATCTACCCGTCCGCCAATCTGTCCATCCTTTGGTTTGTTTGTCATTCGGTCAGTACGTTCTTTGAACTGTCCTTTGATCGGTCAGTACGTCCTTTGATCTGTCTGCCCGTTCAGACCGAAAGACGTCCTTCATTCGGTTATGGCTTCCTTTAGTCTGTTCGTCCTTCGGTCTATTAATCCTAAAGTCTGTTCATCTACCGGTCTGTCTGTCAGTGATGTCCTTAGATTTTGAAAAAAGACAAAGGATCTTTAGATAAATTTACCGTGCGTTGCGAGTTATCACTAATTTTATGTACGTCCTTCGGTCTGTCCGTCCTTCGGTCTCTCCGTCCTTCGGTCTCTCCGTCCTTCGGTCTCTCCGTCCTTCGGTCTTTCCATACTTCGGTCTTTCCATACTTCGGTCTGCCCATACTTCGATCTGCAAGGCTTTCGATCTGTCCGTCCTTCGATCTGTCCGTCCTTCGGTGTGTCCGTCATTCAATCTGTCTATCCTTTCGTTTGTTTGTAATTCGGTCAGTACGTCCTTTGATCTGTCTGCCCGTCCAGACCGAAGGAGACGTCCTTCATTCGGTTATGAATTCCTTTAGTCTGTCCGTCCTTCAGTCTATTAATCCTACAGTCTGTTTATCTCTAGGTCTATCTGTCCGGGATGTCTTTAAATCTTCAAAAAAAAAAAAAACCAAGGATCGTTAGATAAATTTTCGTAAATTGCGAGTTATCCCTTATTTTGTGTACGTCCTACGGTCTTTCCATACTTGGATCTGTTCGTCCTTCGGTCTGTCTGTCCTTTGGTCTGTCTGTCCTTCGGTCTGTCCGTCTTTCGGTCTGTCCGTCTTTCGGTCTGTCCGTCTTTCGGTCTGTCCGTCCTTTGGTCTTTCCATACTTCGATCTGACCGTCCTTCAATCTGTCCATCCTTCGGTCTGTCCTTCCTACGGTCTCTCCGTCCTTTGGTCTTTCCATACATAGGTCTGTCCGTCTTTCATCTGTTCGTCCTTAGGTCTGTACATCCTTCAGTGTGCCCGTCCATCGGTCTGCAGCCCTTCGATCTGTCCGTTCATCAATCTTCGGCATATTCGTTCTTCGGTCTGCCAACACTTCGATCTGTCTGTCTTTCGAACTGTTCGTATATCAATCCGGCCTTCGGTCTGTCTGGCCTTCAGTCTGTCTGTCCTTGGGCATGTCTGTCCTTGGGCATGTCTGTCCTTGGCCACGTCTGTTCTTGGGCATGTCTGTCCTTGGGCATGTCTGTCCTTGGGCATGTCTGTCCTTAGGCATGTCTGTCCTTGGGCATGTTTGTCCTTGGGCATGTCTGTCCTTTGGCATGTCTGTCCTTGGGCATGTCTGTCCTTTGGCATGTCTGTCCTTGGGCAGGTCTGTCCTTGGGCATGTCTGTCCTTGGGCAGGTCTGTCCTTGGGCATGTCTGTCCTTGGGCATGTCTGTCCTTGGGCATGTCTGTCCTTCGGCATGTCTGTCCTTGGGCATGTCTGTCCTTGGGCATGTCTGTCCTTGGGCATGTCTGTCCTTAGGCAGGTCTGTCCTTGGGCAGGTCTGTCCTTGGGCATGTCTGTCCTTAGGCATGTCTGTCCTTGGGCATGTCTGTCCTTGTGCATGTCTGTCCTTTGGCATGTCTGTCCTTGGGCATGTCTGTCCTTGGGCATGTCTGTCCTTGGGCATGTCTGTCCTTTGGCATGTCTGTCCTTGGGCATGTCTGTCCTTAGGTCTGTTCGCCTTCGATATGCCTGTCCTTCACTTTGTTCGTCCTTCGGTCTATCCATTATAACATCTGTCCATCCTCCGATGTATCGATGCGAAATGTCCATAAATCTAAAAAAAGGCCAAAAGATGAGGATCTTTAGATAAATTTACCGAGAACTGCGAGTTGCCTTTAATTCCATGTACGGCCTTCGGTCTGTCCGTACTTCGGCATGTTCGTACTTTGGCATGTCCGTCCTTTGAACGGTGCATTAAATTTTTGCATATCCATCCTTCGGTTTGCCAGGCCATCGATCTATGTGTCTTTCGATAGACAGACTGCTTTCGATCTGTCCGTCCATCAATCTGGCCGTCATTCGGTCTGTCCGTGCTTCGGTTTTTATTAGCCTTACGATTTCTGATTTTGACCTCTTTAGCCGCTAGAGGTCGCAATTTTTATCCGATTTCGCCTAAATTTTGCATGAAGTATTTTGTTATGATTTTCAACGACTGTACTAAGTAAGGTCCAAATTACAGCCTAATATACCTGCCATATAAGCCGATTTCAGATCTTGACCTCTTGAGCCGCTAGAGGGCGTAATTATTATACGATTTGGCTGACATTTTGCCCAAAGTGTTTTGTTTCAGCTTTCAACGACTGTGTTAAGTATGGTCCAAATCGGTTTATAACCTGATATAGCTGTCATATAAGCCGATTTCTGATTTTGACCTCTTTAGCCGCTAGAGGGCGCAATTGTTATACAATTTGGCTGAAATTTTGCCCTAAATGTTTTGTTTCAGCTTTCAACTACTATGTTAAGTATGTTTCAAATCGGTTCATAACCTGATATAGCTGCCATATAAACCGATCTCGGATCTTGACTTCTTAAGCCGCTAGAGGGCGCAATTTTTATCCGATTTGATAGAAAATAATCATGAGATGTTTTATTCCGACTTTCAACGACTATGTTAAGTATGGTCCAATAATTCCATATCCTGATATAGCTGCCATAAAAGCCGATTTCGGATCTTGACTTCTTTAGCCGCTAGAGGGCACAATTATTATCCGATTTGGCTGAAATTTTGCAAAACGTGTTTTGTTTTAGCTTTCAACAATTGTGTTAAGTATGGTCCAAATCGGTTTATAACCTGATATAGCTGACATATAAGCCGATTTCTGATATTGACATCTTTAGCCGCTAGAGGGCGCAATTTTTATTGGATTTGGTTGAAAATATTCATGAGATGAGAGAGAGAGATTATTCCGACTTTCCAGCAATGTGGTCCAAATCAGTCCATAACCTGATATAGCTGCCATATAAACCGATCTCGGATCTTGACTTCTTAAGCCGCTAGAGGGCGTAATTTTTATCCGATTTGGCTGAAATTTTGCACGAAGTTTTTTGTTTTAACTTCCGACAACTATGTTAAGTATGATCCAAATCGGTTCATTACCTGATATAGCTCCCATATAGAGTTATCTCGGATCTTGATTTCTTGAGCCGCTAGAGGGCGCAATTTTTACCCGATTTGGTTTACATCAGATTATGGTCTACATCAGTTCATAATCTGATATGGTTCCCATATAAACCAATCTCCCAATTATACTTCTTGAGCCTATGGCCCCAATCGGTTTATAGTTTGGTATAGCTCCAATAGCATAGCAATTTTTAACCAAAATTGCAAATTTTGCCCATGAACATTCCACTAAGGAACAGGGGCAAACTTCTCACATATCAATGAGTGCAGTCCGATTCAAGTTTTAAGCTCAATGATAAGGGGCCTCCTTTTTATAGCCGAGTCCGGACGGCGTGGCGCAGTGCGACAACTCTTTGGAGAAAAGTTTTACATGGCATAGTACCTCACAAATGTTGCCAGCATTAGGAGGGTAAAACCACTGCTGAAAATTATTTCTGGTCTCGCCAGGAGTCGAACCCAGGCGTTCAGCGTCATAGGCAAATATGCTAACCTTTGCGCTACGGTGGCCCCCAGCAATTTTTAACAATTATCATTATTTCCCTATAAACAGATATCGGGCAAAGAACTAGACAAATGCGATCCATGATGGAGGGTATTCAAGATTCGGCCGGCCGAACTAGCAGGCTTTTACTTATTGCTTCTTGGGCCCTTAGAAGCCGTAAATGTTATCCAATTTCATTGAAAGTTTGCGGAGTGTGTTTTGTTACGACTAACAATAGCCGTGCCAAGTACGGTCCAAATCGGTCGTTAACCTAACATAACTCCCATATAAACCGATTGTCCTATTTGACCCTTGAGCCTCTAGAGGGCGCTATCATTACCCGATTACTCAATAGCCATGACAAGAAGGTAGCATACTGGTCCATAACTTGATGTTTCTCCTATTGGGTTGCCCAAAAAGTAATTGCGGATTTTTCATATAGTCGGCGTTGACAAATTTTTTTACAGCTTGTGACTCTGTAATTGCATTCTTTCTTCTGTCAGTTATCAGCTGTTACTTTTAGCTTGCTTTAGAAAAGAAGTGTAAAAAAATTATATTTGATTAAAGTTTATTCTAAGTTTTATTAAAAATGCATTTACTTTCTTTTAAAAAATCCGCAATTACTTTTTGGGCAATCCAATATATTTTTGAAAAATTCATTCAAAGAACATGTCAAATGCTATGCATGGTGCAGGGTACATAAGATTCGCACCGACCGAATTTAAGACGCTTTTAGATGTTTTTATTGTTTTCTTTTTTTGGCCCATGGCTAACTGTTGGGGGTTTTTTGTTTAGAAAATTAAACTATCAGTTTAAGGTTCCTTATCATACTGCTAGGAATCATCCAAATTTGTTTACACAAACAAAAACTACAAACCAACAATTTGTACATGAAAATGTCTTTGACCATTTTTTTTTCTCAAACGCGTGCTACAAAGGGTTAATAGTTGTATTATTTATTTAGTCTGCCATTTCATTATTTGCCTTTCCCAAGCTCAAGTTTTTGGGGTGTAATACATAATAACACCATGTATTATACTTTTTGGCAATTTTATGCTGCTAGCTACATTCCAAGGGGGGAAAGGGAACCCGTGGCGAGGAGGAGGTTGGTTGGTTGTTGAAAAATAAGCTTACCCAGTGTTTGTATGATATCATTTACAACCACTAATACAACAACAAGCGCATACAATCTTACCCACAATGGCGAAACTGTTGTAATTTTTCATTTCCGCTACCACCATCACCAGCACCACCACCACTACCACTAATAGCAATCAAGCCAACAACAAGCTATGGCTTAAAAAACCAAAAAACATTCTGGATATGTATGTTGGTAATTTGTATTTCCTTTCGCATCCTTTGAATGTCGGAATGTTAGAATGCTTTCACTCGGTTGATTGGGGATTTGTGTAAGGAATATGATGGGAAATTCTAAGTGAATGCTGGGGATTGTAGGGGGTGGGGAAGCCATCATTTTATTCCCTTGAGATTTTGCATACCATAGCCATTACAAAAAAACGAAAAAAAAAAAAATAACCCAATTCACAATGCCATCACTGCATCATTGAGAATAGCAGAAAAGCGTGAGCATTTCCACTTTGAGTAATTGTTGTCTGAAAGCGATGGGCTGAGCACATGGAATCCATCAAAAGAGTTTTCTCGCCTCCAAAGGCTTAACCTTAGCTTACTTTTCTTTGGGCTCTCATGCAGATGATTTATGAGAGGCCCTCACTTTTGTCATAATGTTGCACATGTTTGTTATGCACACACACACACGGGACATATGAAATCTTCCACGAAGATCGAAATGAATAAAAGTAGAAATAAAAGTAACCCAAGGTTACATACTTTAATCATATTAATCAAGGAAAGCCAGTTCGGTAGTCTTAGAAAATTTAAGATAAAAAAATAAATCACGAAATTAGATTTTCTCCAGACATTACATAGATATTTGATTAACATAGAAGATTTCTAAAAATTAGATTTTTAAATATGATTTTGATAAAAAGCGAGTAAAAGCGTGCTAAGTTTGGTCAGGCCTAATCTTATATACCCTCCATCAAGTCGAGTTCTTTGGCCAATATCTCTTTGTAGGCAAACAAAGGATAACGGATAAGAACTGCTATGTTATTTGAGCTTTACCAAGTTATGAACCGATTGGAGCCATACTTGGTTTGGCTGTGGGAGACCAAAGTGGAATTCATTGTGCAAAGCATTCAGCCAAAGCGGATAAGAATTGCGCCCTCTAGCGGATCAAGATCGGTTTATACGGGAGCTATATCAGGTTATGGACCTATTCAGACCCTATTTGACACGTATGTTAAAAAGAGGAAGACGTTGTACGAAATTTCAGCCAATTCGGATAATAATTGCGCCCTCTAGAGGCTCAAGATGTCAAGATCCCAGATCGGTTTATATGGCAGCTATATCAGGTTCTTGACCGATTTTGACCGTACTTAGTAAAGTTGTTGAAAGTTATAACAAAACACCACGTGCAAAATTACAGTCAAATCGGATGATAATTGCGCCCTCTAGAGTCTCAAGAAGTCAAAACCCAAGATCGCTCTATATGGCAGCTATATCAGGTTGTAGACCGATTTCGACCATACTTCCCACGGTTGTTGGATGTGATACAAAAACACCACGTACAAAGTTTCAGTCAAATCAGAGAATAGTTGCGCCCTCTAGAGGCTTAAGAAGTCAAGACCCAAGATCTGTTCATATATCAGCTATATCACCGATTTGAAGCATACTAAACACAGTTGTTGGATGTGATACCAAAACACCACGTGCAAAATTTCAGTCAAATCGGACTTGAATTGCGCCCTCTAGAGGCTCAAGAAGTCAAAACCCAAGATCGGTTTATATGGCAGCTATACCAGGTTGTAGACAGAAATCGGAGGATAGTTGCGCCCTCTAGAGGCTTAAGAAGGCAAGACCCACCATCAGTTTAAATGGCAACTATATCACCGATTTGAACCATACTTAGCACAGTTATTGGAAGTGATACCAAAACACCACGTGCAAAAGTTCAGTCAAATCGGACGGTAATTGCGCCCTCTAGAGGCTCAAGAAATCAAAACCCAAGATCGGCTTATATGGCTGCTATACCAGGTTATAAACCGATTTGAACTACACTTGGCACAGTTGTTGGATGTGACACCAAAATACCACGTGCAAAATTTCAGCCAAATCGGACGATTATTGCGCCCTCTAGAGGCTTAAGAAGTCAAGACCCACGATCGGTTTATATGGTAGCTATATCAAAACATGGACCGATTTGGCCCATTTACTATCCCAACCGATCTACACTAATAAAAAGTATTTGTGCAAAATTTCAAGCTCCTAGCTTTACTTCTTCGAAAGTTAGTGTGCTTTCGACAGACAGACGATAATTCCACCCTCTATAGGCTTAAGAAGTCAAGACACAAGATCGGTTTCGATGGCAGCTATACCAAGTTGTTGACCGATTTCGACCATACTTCGCAGAGTCGTTGGATGTGATACCAAAACACCACGTGCACAATTTTAGTCAAATCGGACGATAATTGCGCCCTCAGAGGCTTAAGAAGTCAAGACACAAAATCGGTTTATATGGCAGCTATACCAGGTTATGAACCGATTTGAACTATACTTCGCACGGTTGTTGGATGTGATACCAAAACACCACGTGCAAAATTTCAGCCAAATCAGTCAAATCGGACGATAATTGCAAGAACTGTCCCCTGTTAGGTAAGGTTAAGTTTAAGTGACAGTCTGCCATCAGACTCATTTAGACGTTTTCGTCCATTGTGATACCACAGGAACATAAGAAGGAAGATGCCTTCTAGTTCCTACCGTTGAACCATCCAGATCGCTTTAAAAAGCCCAATAACTCAGGAATGTTCACCCCCGCTAAATCAGACAGATTCTCAAAGAAATGAGAACCTAAAGTGGAATTCCTTCTGACTGCTAGTGCGGGACACACACACAGAAGGTGTTCTATAGTCTCTTCTTCCTCCATGTCTCTATAGCTTCTGCAAAAGTCGTTGCTGGCAATCTTCAGTCGGTCAGCATGTTTTCCGATTAGACAGTGACCTGTCATGACGAACACAATGATTGAGACGTCTCTTCTAGCCAATGACAGCAAAGCGGTAGATCTCTTCAAGTCTAGATAAGGCCACATAGTTTTGGAATGCTCACAGCCCCCTTTTTGTGACCATCTATCATTCGTTGTCTTTCGGGCCTGTTCCTGAAAACTTAGCTTACATGTCACTAGAGGCATACACACAGATTCCAGTTTCCCTTTAGTGGAACTCTTTTTGACTGCTAGTGTGGGACACACACACAGAAGTTGTTCTATAGTCTCTTCTTCATCGATGTCCTTACAGCTTCTGCAAAAGTCGTTGCTGGCAATCTTCAGTCTGCCAGCATGTTTTCCGATTAGACAGTGACCTCTCAAGACGGACACAATGATTGAGACGTCTCTTCTAGCCAATGACAGCAAGCAGTAGACCTCTTTAAGTCTAGGATGAGTTTTGGAATGCTCACAGCCCCCTCTATGTGACCATCTATCATTCGTTGCCCTTCGGGCCTGGTCCTGAAAACTTAGCTTACATGTCGCTAGAGGCATACCCACAGATTCCAGTGTCGCAAGCACTTCTGCTTTAGATTTCCCTGGGATATCTCTGTGGCCCGGCGCCCAAAACAGGTGAATTTTGACCTCTTCAGCCAACTCGTTGAGAGATCTGCGACAGTCGAAGGCGGTTTTTGTGTTCAGAAATACTTTCTCCAAGGATTTAAAGCTCATCCGCTTTACAATTCCTTGGGATATCTCTGTGGCCTGGCTCCCAGAACAGGTGAGTTTTAAACTGTTCAGCCATTGTGTTGAGAGATCTGCGACAGTCCAAGGCGGTTTTTGTGTTCAGAAATACTTTCTCCAGGGATTTAAAGCTCATCCGCTTTCAATTCCTTGGCATATCTTTGTGGCCCGGCTTCCAGAACAGGTGAGTTTTGAACTGTTCAGCCATTGTGTTGAGAGATCTGCGACATTCGAGTGGGGTTTTTGTGTTCAGAAATACTTTCTCCAGGGTTTTAATGGCTGCTTGGCTGTCCCCTGTAACGTTGCCTTCTCACATAAGCTAACCAATCAACGTTTGGTGGATACTTGCTATGAAAACTTCTTTGAATTTTCTACAAACTCTTTGTTTCTGGAAAATTCAAAGTGAATGACGAAAAATACACTTCAGCGACAGACACCATCACTCAAAACTCTTTTTTTTTAGACTTTTCAAATTTCAAATAACAAGCCCATTCTTTTCCACGCCTTTCCTTATTTCTACCACAATGGATGTGTGTCATTGACAACATTTCATTTACTTTGTTTTACATTCAGCATCAGCATCATGTCAGTGTCAATTTCTATTATTATTCCTAAAAATTGCAAAAATAGCATTTTAAATGTGTAACAGCTTCCATTAGATTCTTATGCTAAAATCTCTTTTCAATCAACTGAAAACCAGAATTGATGGAAGTGTAACCAAAAAAAGAAAGAAAGGAAAAGACCACTCATATCCAAATGCTAGGATAAAGTGTCCCGGAAATGAACTGAAATATTAAAAAAGCGGATAGAAATCAAATAAGTGGTAGGAAAAAAGAAAAATGTCATGAAAAATGTTTAAACCTCAGCAAAAATCTCTTTCCTGTTCTTTTGCCAACATTGAATTCTTGCGGGCAGTGCCAAAACAAATTTTGAACATAATGTCAGCATAAAAAGTTGGATAAAAAAGGAACATTTTAAGCACAGTGTTTAAAGGAGGAGGTAAAGATTTCTTTTCAAGCTTATTATTTTGTCCCTTTTGCGGAACTTAGAACAGCATTTCCAGCCTCTCCATCTTCTGCACTCCTTAAAAAAACTCTCACATTAAGTATCGAAATGTCATTTACCACTGTATCTTGCCATAAGTCTTTTGGTCGTTCCGTTCTTAGTGTACCACCATGACGACCTTCAAAATACTACTTCGCTTAACCTTCTTCATTCATTCTGACAACATGACCTAGCCTCCGCCAACGCCAACGCCAACGCCACCATTGTATTTTGATACGTTTAACTATGCTATCTTCGTCATACAGTTCATACAGCTCTTGGTTCATACGACGCCTATATTCTCCATTAAGGCAAACTGATCCATTTTTTCTCTCAAACACTCCAAGTACTGCCTCGTCTGCTTTCACAAGTACCTACGCCTCCGCACCAACAACACGGTATCAGTGTCCTTTATAGGTCAATCTTTGTCTGTCGAGATGTGGCCTTGTTTCCTAACTTTTTGCCTAATCCAAAGTAGCATCTTTCAGCCAGTATTATTTTTCGCTTTATTTCAAAACTTGTATCATTCGTTTCGGCTATGGCGGTGCCGAGGTAGATAATGTTGCTGATTATCTCAAACTTGCGGTTAACAACTTTCTCCATTTTATTGATCTGCTCGGATGTACAAGGAAACTTGAGACTTAGGTTAGGTTGAGTGCAATGCCCACCAAAGGTGAGTTCACACGGAGGCTAGTCTGCCCCATTGTGGTACCCAAAAAAGAAAGGGGGGAGAGAAAGAAGATGTGAGACCTCGGACTAGGGGCTATATACGAACAAAAGAAACCGATAGGAGGGTGAAGAATCACCCATCCCCATGCAAGCACGTATGTGCCAGCGCCAGAGCTTATGGCTCCCCCCATCGGAACCATCATGTTCCTTCAACAAATCTCAGGAGATCTACCAGAGTTACGTTCGCAAGTTCACCCAGATCACAGAAGAAATGGCTCCACAGAAAGGAGAACCTACGTCCCTGAAGTCACGGACATGAACACAGCAAGTGCTCAGTTGTCTCCTCTTCATACTCATCAAGGCAACTCCTACAGAAGTCATTGTGTGGTACTCCCATGCGCGCCACCATGCGGCCTATGGCACAGTGCCCTATTATGACCCCCGTCAAGATACTCATCGACCTCTTATCGAACGCCAGCAACTCTCTCGTCCTCCTCCGGTCGATGACAGGCCAGAGCGCCTTTGCAGTCCGGCAATCAACCACCGAGTCCCACATCGACACCGACGCCGCCCTGGCCATCCCCTCTACTGTGTCCAGTAGCTCTACAAATGGCATGTACGCAAAACCTGTGACTGGTCCGCCCGGCGTAGACGAACCCCTCCTAGCGCACTCGTCCGCTCTCTCATTTCCTGGAATCCCCTCATGCCCAGGAACTCATTTCAGCGTCACATCGTGAGCCCGGAGCCTATACAGGAACTCCAAACAATCCGCCATGCATCTCGATCTCACCATCCTCGACCCCAAGGTCTTGAGCGCCCCCATACTGTCCACATAAATTCTAAGTTTTGAGGGCGGTAAGTCCCTTACCAGAATTTCCCTTGCGGCTACTGCAATTCGCATAGATCTCTGCCTGAAAGATCGTACACTCGTCCGGCAGTCTCTGAGACACACACCTAATCCAGTCCCTGACTCCATCGTGGAGCCATGTGTGCAGATCGAGGTCTCATCCTCCTCAAGTACACCAACCGCCCTACATTCGTGCCTCTCAGGAAAACGAACAGCAAATGCCCCCACTCCAGTCGGCACTGGTGCCTGATAGTCGGAGATCCTCCTCAGTCTACCCTCCGCTTCCAAAACATCCAGAATCGAAGTGTGGCCGCAACCATCCTCCTTCAGCACGCCGAGCTCTCTCAGCCTAAGAGCGACCTTGGCGACGCAGTTCCATATATAGGCCCCAATGGGCTGCATATCCAGCATCGCCTACAGGCCTGCCTGCGGTGCGGATCTCAGCGCCCCTGTGATACCGAAGCAGGCCAGCCTCTGGACCTTCTCGAATTCCTTTGCACGCGTCCTCTTCTCTACTGCGTCCTACCATACCAGTGCTCCATAGGCCAGTACAGGTCTCTCGAATTCCTTTGCACGCGTCCTCTTCTCTACTGCGTCCCACCATACCAGTGCTCCATAGGCCAGTATTGGTCTCACGATGGCCGTATACTTCCAATAAATCATTTCGGGAGTCACCTCCACTTCCTACCGAACATTCTCCTGCAGGAGTAAAAAGCGCACAGTGCCTTACGGCTTCTTTCCTCGGTGTTCCTCTTCCAGGACAATTTCGAATCGAGGACTATGCCTAGGTATTTCGCCTTCTTTGACAGCCGCAGGGTGAATCCGTCCAAGAACGGGAGTCTGAACTCTTATATCTAAGCGTAAAGAGCACCAGCTCTGTCTTCCCTGGTTTGGTCCTCAACCCATTTCTGGTAGCGCGATAGTGACCCTTTCATGATTTCGCTTTGCTTCGGACCAGCAGCATGACGTCGTCCGCATTAGCGATAATCCTCGTGCAGTCCCCACCGAGATCCATCAGGATTTCATTAATCACGAGATTCCACATAATCGGTGAGAACACCCCTCCTTGGGGCGTTCCTCTGGTCACCCGCCTTCAGATCACACAATCTCCCAGGTTTGCATTAAAAATCCTGCCATAGAGCATATTATTTGTCCATTGGGAGACTAAGCGGTTAATCCCGGAGCGGTCCAGTGCGACTACTATCGCCCCAATCTCCACATTATTGAAAGCCCCTTCAAGGAATGGAGGTAAGTATCAGTGCCACCTGACCCCTCGCTGAGATCGCTTGCTTCAAGATCCGACACTCGCTTCCAGGCGCTCCTAACCTGGTAACAGACGCTGATGTTGGCCATTGGCTATTTGAAAGCGCCAATAACTCTCCTTGTTATTTCGAGCATCATTGGCACTCAGTACTTAAGCAAGAGTCAGTGCCACCTAACCCCTCCATGAGACTCTCCTCTCGAAATCGCTGACTGCTCGCGGTCGCATTTGCAGCTTTTCCGCATAACTGCGAAGCTTTCCTCTATCCACAACCTGTGGACGAGCCCGGTAGCTTTCGGTTAAGCTTCCTGTGATTACAATGAACACCACACAAGTCGGAGCATAAAACTCCAGCCCGTATGATGGTCACAGTTTTCCAGGGTCGGCCTGGCTTCAAAGTAGAGCTGACAAAATATCGATGGCATTATCGATACTATCGATATTTTATTTTCTTTCTGAATATCGATCGATATTTTTGCTATCGATGAAGTTAAATTTTTTTGAAAATTTGAGCAAAGCTAAGCTTTCCGACACTGAATGTATATTATAAGATACATTGCGCCTATAGAGGGCGCTATTTTCATGATTTATTAAATTTGGTTTATTCTATTAAAAATATAAAACTGCGTTTGTTTGTTTGCTCCAAATAGACTATCGATACTATCGACAAAGTTAAATTTTTTGCAAAATTGAGCAAAGCTAAGCCATCCGACACTGAATGTATACTATAAGATACATTGCGCCTATAGAGGGCGCTATTTTCATTATTTATAAAATTTGTCTATATTTAATTAAAGAAATAAAACTGTGTTTGTTTGTTTGCTCCAAATAGACTCGTAAACGTCTGAACCAAATTTTTTGAAATTTTCACATATTGTGTAGAAGGGTCTGGAAGGAATAAAACAATTTTTTGCTCTCGGAATGTGGGCGGACTCTCCCCCTTAACCCCAAAAGTACCACTCAAAAATAAAAGTAGACCGATCGGGGCAATATGAGATTCAAATGAAAGGTATTCGAAAGTAGGTTACAATTTTGATATTATAAGTTGGGTGTAGGTACCTAGGGGGCCGCCCCGACCCAAAACCCCCCTCAAATAGTCATATTGGACGATAATAACAATATGGGACTCAAATGAAAGGTATTAAGGAGTAGATTGCGATTATGGTCTACAAGGAGCAATAGGCTATATAATTTGTTAATATCGGAAGGGGGCGGGCGCTCCCCTGTACCTCAAAAACACCTCCCAAAATCAAAAGTAGACCGATAAGGACAATATGGACATCAAATTAAAGCTGTTGAAGAGTAGAATACGAATATTGTATTTAAAATTTGGCCCAAGTACCCAGAAAATCGCCCTAACCCCAAAATATCTAATAGCAGAGAAACTGGTCGTCCATATCAATATGGGGCTTAAAAATCACCCTAACCCCAAAATATCTAAAAGCAGACAAATTGGTCGTCCATATCAATATGGGGCTTAAAAATTGGGTCCAAATACTCAGGAAGTCCCCAAAATTTCTAAAAGCAGACATATTGGACGTTCGTGTCAATATAGGTCTCAAATGAAAGGTATTCCGGAGTAGATTACAAATCTGGCATACTAAATCAATTCGAAGTGTAGAGGGTTACCCCACCCCCAACATAAGGATATGGGACTCGGTTTGTTTATTTGTTCTGTAGAATCAAAAACGTTTGAACCCATTATCTTAAAATCTTCACAGATTGTGTAGGTTTGTCTGGATATAAACATAGGCTATATAATTTTTAGATATCGGGAGGGGGGCGGACCTCCCCCTTACCCCACAAAAACGTCACCCAAAACCAAAAGTGAACCAATCGAGACAATATGGGACTCAAATGAAAGTTATTAGGGAGTCCATTACGAATATGGTCTGCAAGGAAGCAATAGGCTATATAATTTATTGGTATAAGAAGGGGAGGAGGGCTTCCCCTTTCCCCAAAAGCACAACCCAAACAAAAATGTGAACTGATAGGGTCAATATGGGACTCAAATGAAAGCTATACGGAAGTAGAGTACGAATTTGGTTTTGAAATTTTTGTGCAAGTACCTATTGGGCCGGACCGACCCGAAAACTCATCCAACTGGGCATGTTGGACCATCATGACATTATGTGACTCCATAATCCCTCCTCAAATGGGACAATGGGCACAAATAAAGGGTAGTATAGTCTATGGGAGTAGATAAATAAATTTTTCCGGGGGAAAACATATGGTATTAAGTAAAAAACATATTTTTCGCAGAAAGGGCCGGGTTCAGCTGGTTGCTTCTATATAAATCGGTCTCCTTTAAGAAGTTTTAACATGGCAGGATACCTGAAAAATGTAGCCAGCATTGGTAAGGGGATAACCATCGCTGAGTTTTTTTTTCTGATATCCACGCCGGGGTTTGAACCCAGGCGTTAGGCATCAAAGGCGGACATGCCAACCTCTGTGTCACGTTGGCCTCCTTTAATACTTATCAGCATTACCTTATTCATTCCACTGTTCACAACCTTGGCTTAAGCAGTCCATTCTTCCACAATGGTGAAAAAAAGAGACTGCAAATGGCTGACAAGAAAACAAGCGTGACAAAATGACAAGTAACACATTTTCTACATTTTCTACGCATATTTTTGTGACAGTTGTTCTTGAGATTTAGCCATTCAAGCTGAACATACCAAAGTGCACCACCATTTTCCGCAATGACAAGAAATCATCAAATCCTGCCGGGCCATACCAAAGGAGAATAAAAGAACAAGGCAAGCTTGCTGGAGGGAGATGAAGCGAAAAAAAAAACACAGAACTATGAATTCCTAAAGGCTTCCCCAGGCTAGTTGTCATGTTTGTTAGTTTTTTTGTTTTTTTGTTACCATTATTCCTAGTTTGTAATCATAATCTATAGCTTGTCTTGGCCACCCAGGGAAATGCGAAAGGGCGATGTGTTAAAAAAAAGATGTCTACACAGAAATAACTGGTAGCTCGCTTTTTTCAGTTTTAAATGATAACTGGAAAAATGGTTATGAAATTTTATTAAAGCTATCTGTAAGAAAAGTTCTATGCATTTTTAAATAGGATTTTATGGCAATTTGCTTAAAGCTTTCTTGTTAAAACATACCTGAATTCTTCAACTGTAAGAGATTAGGCCAAAATTAAAAGGAGTTGAAAATTATGATTATAAATTTGCCATAGGGAAATGAGTTAAGTTTGATTTTTTCCATGCTTTTGTTATTTTCAAATTTTTATACCCTCCACCATAGGACTAATTTCGTCATTCTGTTTGTAACTATTCGAAATATACGTCTGAGACCCCATTAAATATATATTCTTGATCCTCGTGACATTTTATGTCGATCTAGCCACATTCGTCCGTCTGTCAGTCCGTCCGTCTGTCTGTCGAAAGCATATTAATTTTCGAAGCAGTAAAGCTAGCCGCTTGAAATTTTGCACAAATACTTCCTATAAGTGTAGGTTGGCTGGTATTGTAAATGGGCCATAACGGTCCATGTTTTGATATAGCTGCCATATAAACCGATCGTGGGTCTTGACTTCTTGAGTCTCTAGAGGGGGCAATTCTCATCCGATTTGGCTGAAATTTTGCATGAGGTGTTTTGGTATTTCTTCCAACAACTGTGCTAAGTATGGTTCAATTCGGTCTAAGACCTGATATAGCTGCCATATAAACCGATCTGGGATCTTGACTTCTTGAGCCATTAGAGGGAGCAATACTTATCCGATTTGAATGAATTTTTGCACGAAGTATTTTGTTATGATATCCAACAACTGTGCCAAATAGGATTCAAATCGGTCCATAATGTGATATAGCTGCCATATAAACCGATCTTGGGTCTTGACTTCTTGAGCCTCTAGAGGGCGCAATTCCTATCCGATTGTAATGAAATTTTGCATGACGTATTTTATTATGACTTTCAGCAACTGTGCCAAATATGGTTCAAATCGGTTAATAACCTGATATAGCTGCCATATAAACCGATCTGGGATCTTGACTTCTTGATCCTCTAGAGGTCGCAATTATTATCCGATTTGGCTGAAATTTTTCATGACGTATTTTATTACGACTTTCAATAACTGTGCCAAATAGGGTTCAAATCGGTCCATAACCTGATATAGCTGCCATGTAAACCGATCGTGGGTCTTGACTTCTTGAGCCTCTAGAGGGCGCATTTATTATCCGATTTGCCTGTAATTTTGTACCACGCATCCTCTCATGACCACCAACATACGTGTTTATTATGGTCTGAATCTGTTTATAGTCCGATACAACTCCCATATAAATCGTTCTCTCTATTTTACTTCTTGAGCCCCCAATGGGTGCAATTCTTATTCGAATTGGCTGACATTTTACACAGGTCGCCAACATATAATTCAATTGTGGTCCGAACCGGGCCATATCTTGATATCGTTCTAATAGAAGAGCAAATCGTTTTTTTTTTTTTTTTGTCTAAAAAGAGATGCCGGGAAAAGAACTCGACAAATGCGATCCATGGTGGAGGGTATATGAGATTCGGCCCGGCCGAACTTAGCACGATTTTACTTGTTTTTATTAAAAACGAATTTCCCAGCATTAGTAGACGGGGACAGTAGGAATATGGTAACTCTATAAGCCCAAAAGCAAAATTCAATATTTGGTAATCCTACTTCTAAATATTGGATTGCCCAAAAAGTAATTGCGGATTTTTCATATAGTCGGCGTTGACAAATTTTTTCACAGCTTGTGACTCTATAATTGCATTCTTTCTTCTGTCAGTTATCAGCTTGCTTTAGCTTGCTTTAGAAAAAAAGTGTAAAAAAAGTATATTTGATTAAAGTTCATTCTAAGTTTTATTAAAAATGCATTCACTTTCTTTTAAAAAATCCGCAATTACTTTTTGGGCAACCCCAACATTCAAATACAACATGTTAATACAAGAATTATAATGCAAATCTAGATATATTAGTACTAGTAGATAGGGACTATAGGAATCTTTACATGCGATTTAGGCAAAAAGTTGGGAAAAAAAATCACTTTTCCTTCAATATGTTATATATGAATGTACTTTTTAACCATTATTAGTGATGATGTTAGTATAAGAAATATATAATTATTTGACTTGAAAGAGTTTCCCCGGAAATTTACTTTAAAAACTCAATTTTGACCAGATTTCCTATAAAATTACAATATATATGAATTGAATTTCCTTAGAAGTTGATTTTTCCCAAATCTACCATCGGTTTTTTTAAACAAAATTATCTTCATTCAACTTTTTGTCCCAATCCAAAGCATTCCCTACATTTTGAAGTTATTCTTCTGCTCTTAGTGCTCTTGCACACACGTATTAGCGATTACAAGAATGTCGCGTTTACATGCATGTATGCGTGTAAGGTTTTGCGTTTTAAATACTTCCTTGGCTTGTTTGTATTAGTCTTGTTTTGGGAGTTTTTTTTCGATATTTTGCAAAAGCTGCCAAAGTGAGCGACAGGCACGTGATTTTGTTATTAGCACGTTCTACCAACTTCGAGTTGAAACTACAAAACTTTTTTTTTGGAGAAAATTTTTGTTGGCGTTTTTTTGTGCTCCTCCCAGATCTTTAGCTTTATTGTTATTATTGTAGTTTACCACCAATAGAACATGACTTGGGCATACTTAAGAAAGAAAAAAAAAAGGAAAATCTCCATCGCAAGAGACATGGAATATGTAACAAATTTCTTTTCTTCCACAACTAACTTTCTTGACTGGTTTCCTTTGCATAGTGGCGTAATTTCTCCTTGTTGTGGCCAAAATGCTGTTTTATTGGTTTCTTTGTTCCCCAAAAATGCCCCAAGAAGAAGAAAACTCATATGCCACAATTTGATACTATTTGATGGAAGATTTATGAATATGAAAAACCATAGCCATAGCCACACAAAGAAAAGCAACAAATAACCATAAATTTAATAATACTCACCATCGAGCAAGTGTCTGTATGGTGTGTGAGCCAATGTGTGCGCTAACAAAGAGACCGCAACAAATTTGTCCACAATATGTTGCAGGACTCGCATTGGAACATATTGTCCTGCTCTTAATCTTTCATGAGTTGTTTGCTATAAGTGTGCCATTGCCACACTATTTTATTGGCAGCATATTTCAAAAATGGTTATTAATGGTGCAAGTTTCCTTTTATGGTAAGGACAAATTGAGTAGGGGGGTGAGCGGACGCGGGGAGGGAGTATGACATATAAAACATTTTATTTATAGATAGCGTAAATCCTTAGCTAAGTCGAAATTGGTAACACTTCCCAATATTGCTTGTAGTGTTTGTTTTGTTGGAACTTGGTGTATGTGAGAGAGATTCAACAAATCCTTGGGTTGTTGCCTTAAATTTGTTAAGATAATGCTCGGCTAAGGTCAAGAAACTTAACAGAGATTCATATGAATATTTAAAATTTCTTATTTGATCTTAATAAAGGTTGGAAAAGTTTGAATAAATTCACCCTAAGACTTCTATAAGATCAATTGACAATTGACGGTGTTCCTACAGTCCCCATCTACTCCAACTTTTTTTCAAATTTTGAAAAAAAAAACAAAAAATTTCAATTTGAAAAATTTTACAAAAAAATGAATTAAAAAGGATTTTACAGACCTACAAAAAACCACCAAAAGTCTAACAAAACAAGTAAAAGCGTGCTAAGTTCGGCCGGGACGAATCTTATATACCCTCCACCATCGCATTTGTCGAGTTCTTTTCCAGGCAACTCTTCTTAGGCAAAAAAAAAGGATAATAGAAAAGATTTGCTCTGCTATTAGACCGATATCAAGATATGGTCCGGTTCGGACCACACTTGCGGCCTTTGGGGGCTCAAGAAGCAAAATAGAGAGATCGATTTATATGGGAGCTGTATCAGGCTATAGACCGATTCAGACCATAATAAACACGTATGTTGATGGTCATGAGAGAATCCGTCGTACAAAATTTCAGTCAAATCGGATAATAATTGCGACCTCTAGAGGCTCAAGAAGCAAGAACCCAGATCGGTTTATATGGCAGCTATATCGGGTTATTAACCGATTGGAACCCTATTTGACACAGTTGTTGGAAATCATAACAAAATACTTCGTGCAAAAATTCATTCCAATCGAATAAAAATTACGCCCTCTAGAGGCTCAAGAAGTCAACACTCACGATCGGTTTATATGGCAGCTATATCAGGTTATGAACCGATTTAAACCATACTTGGCACAGTTGTTGGATATCATAACAAAACACGTCGTGCAAAATTTCATTCCAATCGGATAAGAATTGCGCCCTCTAGAGGCTCAAGAAGTCAAGACCCAAGATCGGTTTATATGACAGCTATATCAGTTTATGGACCGATTTAAACCATTCTTGGCACAGTTGTTGGATATCATAACAAAACACGTCGTGCAAAAATTCATTTAAATCGGATAAGAATTGAGCCCTCTAGAGGCTCAAGAAGTCAAGACCCCAGATCGGTTTATATGACAGCTATATCAGGTTATGAACCGATTTGAACCATACTTGGCACAGTTGTTGAATATCATAATAAAATACATTGTGCAAAATTTAATTCCAATCGGATAAGAATTACGCCCTCTAGAAGCTCAAGAAGTCAAGACCCCAGATCGGTTTATATGACAGCTATATTCGGTTATGGACCGATTTGAACCATACTTGGCACTGTTGTTGGAAATCATAATAAAATACTTTGTGCGAAATTTCATTCCAATCGGATAAGAATTGCGTCCTATAGAGGCTCAAGAATTCAAGACCCAAGATCGGTTTATATGGCAGCTATATCAAAACATGGACCGATGGATCTATTTATGGTCTTAGGCCCATGAAAGCCACACTTATTATGCGATTTTGCTGAAATTTGGGACTGTGAGTTGTGTTAGGCCCTTTGACATCCTTCTTCAAATTGGCTCAGATCGGTCCAGATTTGGATATAGCTGATATATAGACCGATCCGTCGATTTAGGGTCTTACGCCCATAAAAGCCACATTTATTACCCGAGTTTGCTGAAATGTGGGACAGTGAGTTGTGTTAGGCTCTTAGACATCCTTCTTTAATTTGGTGCATATCGGTCCAGGTTTGGGTATAGCTGCCATATAGACCGATCTCTCGATTTCAGGTTTTGGGCCCATAAAAGGCGCATTTATTGTCCGATTTTGCTGAAATTTGGGACAGTGAGTTGTGTTAGGCCCTTAGACATCCTTCTTTAATTTGGTGCAGATCGGTCCAGATTTGGGTATAGCTGCCATATAGACCGATATCTCGATTTCAGGTTGTGGGCCCATAAAAGGCGCATTTATTGTCCGATTTTGCTTAAATTTGGGACAGTGAGTTGTGTTAGGCCCTTAGACATCCTTCTTTAATTTGGTGCAGATCGGTCCAGATTTGGGTATAGCTGCCATATGGACCGATATCTCGATTTCAGGTTTTGGGCCCATAAATGGCCCATTTATTGTCCGATGTCGCCGAAATTCGGGACAGTAAGTTAAGTTAGGGTTCAAATCCCGGCGTGATCATCAGAAAATTTTTCTGCGTTAGTTATCCCCTTACTAATGCTGGCTACATCCGTTATGTATCCTGCCCTGTTAAAACTTCTCTACCAATTGTCGCCACCACGCGGCACGCCGTTCGGGTTCGGCATCATTGAGCTTAAACTGTTATCGAATTGCGCTCATTGATATGAGGGAAATATCCCCTGTTCCGTAATGAAATGTTCATGGAAAATTTAGTAGTAGTATTTCTTTAAAGGCATTTGAAGATTCCTACAGTCCCTATCTACTCGTACAAAACCATGTACTTACATTTATACTCAAAGTCTTGTTTATAAATTTGATTAAATATAATTTTTTTGGGCATGCTTAGCTACTATGGTCTTTCTCTTGTGGGTCTAAACACTGACTCTGTTCCTCCTGTCCACATCTACTATTGTTGAGAAAATTGTTTTTCTTGTTAGGGAAAATATCTTAATGACAGCTATTGTCAAATTCTTGTGGTTTCAAGAGTCACCCAAGGATACATAAGGTAAAATATCTCAAAGAGTGTTTGTGGTGATTTACACGACTTGACTTGCCTTATGTGGCATAACAAGATTCCTATAATTCCTATCTAATAGAACTTACGTCTAGATTTTAATGCTTGTATGTGCATATGAATGTGTATAACTTTCAAGACAGCATTAGATACTATTGGGAGACCACCGTAGCGCAGATAGTAGCATGTCCTCCTATGACGCTGAACGGGTGGGTTCGAATCCTGGCGAGAAAATTAAAAAAACATTTTCAGATTTTGAGACAACAGAAGGTGGTTATCTCAGAGGATTTTAATGAAGTTGAATATTATCATAAAAATTAAACCCTCATACAGCTATGGGAAGAATGCTACACATTTAAGATCTGTGGGAAGTATGGTATGCCAGAGTCTACTTTTCGATAAAGTGCAAGTTAATGGCATACCACTCACACGACATCATTGCTACCACTTTATATTTGGTCTGGACACGCTCTGCGGTTCAAATATAGAGTGGGAACTATGGCATCGATTGGAAAATGCAAATTTGGCCATGACCCATGACCACTAAGCAACAGGGGCAAAGTTTTCGCCTATCAATGTTAGAACTTTGTGTCGTCTGATTCTAGTTTAAGCTCAATGATAAGGGACGTCCTTTTTATAGCCGAGTCCGATTTGCCGCAGTGCGCAGTTTTTACATGGCTGCCATAATAAATGGTACAGTACCTTACAAATGTCGCCTGCATTAGGAAGGCAATACCACCGCTGATATATTTTTTTTCGTTAGGATTCGAACCTAGGCTTTCAGCGTCATAGGCGGACATGCAAACCTCTGCGCTACGGTGACCTCCATAATCTGTCATAAAACTATTTTTTAAGGACTTGTTAAAAGAACTGGCAACAGAGTTTAACATATGTAACTGTACACCTATGTTATGTGCAACTAGTAGATGGGTACCAGAGGAATCAAGCTATGACATGGATAGGCCAAAAATTGGGATAAAAATAATTGCGGATTTTTCATATAGTCGGCGTTGACAAATTTTTTCAAAGCTTGTGACTCTGTAATTGCATTCTTTCTTCTGTCAGTTATCAGCTGCTACTTTTAGCTTGCTTTAGAAAAAAAGTGTAAAAAAGTATATTTGATTAAAGTTCATTCTAAGTTTTATTAAAAATGCATTTACTTTTTTTTTTTTTTTTTTTTTTTTTTTTTTTTTTTATTTTATTTATTCATTTATTAATTCATTATAACTGACGCCTCAGCGCCTAATTGGCATTATTGAGGCAATTGGCAACATTTTTAACTCATACAATACTATATATGAACATAGCGATATAAATTAGAAATTTTAATGTATACAGTTATATAACAATTGTTTTTGGAAAAACTGAGATTACAATAATAGCTAAGCATTTATATCAAAAGTGTCTCCTTAATAGAATATAAATATTTTTTGCAAGCACGTTTGAAATTTGAAATTGTCTGTTGAGATTTAAGTTCAATCGGCAATTCATTAAATTGCTTAGTGCCATTATAATCAATTCTCTGTTTAGTTTTTTCAAGCCTACATCTTGCCACTCTAAGATTGGCCTGATTTCTAGTACAAATAGTGTTCTGATTCTGAGATATAGCTATTGTCTGATGACCAATATTTCTGATATTCTTAAAAACGTAAATAAGAGCTTGATATATATGTTGTCCGTGAATTGGTAGTACTGTTGTCGCATAATCATTAAACAGTGACACAGTGGGGTATCTTAGTGGCAAATTGTAAATAATTTTCAAGGCCTTATTCTGCATGCATTGCAGAGATTTTAAAGAACTATTGTGCTTGTTGTACGCATATGTAACTGCCATGTAATTCAAATGAGACTGAATAAGTGACTCAAAAATTAAGAGTTTAGTTCTTAAGTTCAACTTCTTATGTATTTTATACAAAATACCAATCGCAGGAGATATTTTACTCCTAACCTGTTCGATATGCATATCCCAGCATAGATTACTTTGTAGTGTAACCCCCAAGTACTTCGCAGATAGTGCCTCTGAAACTAGCTCTCCATTTACATTGATGCTAAACGGATTAATTTCAGATGCAGACAACCGAGGACGAAATCGGACTATTTTTGTTTTATTAGGATTAATTAGTAATCTATTTAAACGTGCAAATTCTACAATTAACGCTGCATCATGTTCCATACGAACTTTTAACTCTATATCATACTTATATGGATAAAGTAAACATATATCGTCAGCAAACATTACTAATTTACCGAAAAGATTCAAGTGCTCTATATCATTCAAATAAATTGAAAATAATAAGGGGCCTAGTCCACTACCCTGTGGTACTCCAAAATTTATCGAGCCCATACAACTTTTTGCCTCATTTATTTGCACATACTGCTTTCTGGCTGATAGATAGTCTCTAAATAATAACATTTCTTTCCCTCCTACCCCATAATATTTTAATTTCTGAATTAAAATATCGTGATCAACTAGATCAAAAGCCTTGGTAAGATCAAAAAATATAGCAGCCACTCCATTGAAACCATTATCAAGTCCAGAACAAATGTACTGAGTAACATTTACCACCGCATCAACTGTACTACAACCCTTCCTAAATCCAAATTGTAAGTCGTAGAGTAAATTATTTCCTTCAAAATAGTCCGACAGCTTATGAAACAAAACTTTCTCTATTATTTTATCTACAATCGACAAAACAGCAACTGGACGATAATCATCAATGGAGCTAGCATTACTTTTCTTCGGTATAGGCACTACCTTGTGAATTTTTAAACAATTTGGGTAAATGGATGAAGAAACCATCTTATTAAAAAGGTGAACGAAAGTTGGAGCCAATTCCTGTGCACATTCCTTTACAAACTTTGCTGATATGTTATCATATCCCGGACTCTTATTACCTTCCATTCCTGCTATTATAGATAGCACATCACTCTGACTGATACTACTAATTTGAAAATCAGAATTCGACCTACAAAGAGTCCGAAGTGCATTAACTGTATCGTCAGGATTTATACATATTTGCCTCCTTAGCTCTGCAGCAATATTTGTAAAATAATTATTCAAACAATTAGCTATATCATTATCATCAACTATTACATTCCCTTCAAGATTTTTCAAACTTATTTCAGTCTTTTTGAACCTCGAAAGTGATTTATTTATAAAACTCCAACATTTTCTTGTATCACTGCCTAATTCCTTCAAATTTTCTGCATAATAATTCTCCCTAGATACTTTACTCGCTATTTTTATGATTCGGCCTATCCGTCTTAAAGCCTCATTAACACTATTTTCCCTACGCTTCACCTTTCTGCGTCTTTCCAACAATTTACGTTTTAACAAAATTAGCCTCTGAAGGTTTTTATTAATCCAGGGTGCCATATCGAATTGCAGCATTGTTACACTTTCCTTCACTGTTGTGGACTGATCCATTGCAGCCCCCATACAAGCCATTAGTTCATCTGCCAACTCAGAAACATTCAAGTCGTCATAGTTCTCTGGAAGCGTCTCCTTTAAAATTTCATTAGCCTTTCTGTAGTCACAAAACTTTCTCAAAGTCACCAAATTTTCTTTCTCTACCTTCTTAGTAACGTATTTACAAGACAGTAAATTATGGTCGGTTAGATCACACTCTATCGAGTCAACAAACAACTTCTCAGATACATTACTGAATATGTGATCAATACACGAACCACTTTCTGGCCGAGTTACCAAATTGTGAGCATTGTAGCAATCATAATTCTGAACCATTGATTCCAACTCGCCATAATCGGAGCTGCGATATAAGTCAATGTTAGAGTCCCCAAGAATTACAATTGGATTAAAAGCATTTACTCTCAAAGCGTTTTCAAGAATATCTATAAAAGCAGGCACAACACATTTCTGCGAACGATAAAAAGATATTATTTTCATTGGTTTATTCGCAATTTTAAAATTATTTAACGTGATCGTGATTATATTTACAAATCCTTCACTTCTACAAATATCTACCGTGTAATGAAATATTTCTTTAACATATATTGTAGTACCACCATAATTATCGTCTCTACAAGAATGCACTGCTTTAAACCCAGGAATAGCATATAATTGTGTAATATTTTTTTGGAACCACGTTTCTTGAATGGCAATAATGTCAGGCAGTTTTGAAAAACTTGACAGTAACTCTTTAAATCTATTGAATTTATCAATTGAAGAAACACTTCGTATATTAACGCTAATAACATGAAAATAATTCTGATTTATTTCATTAGAATATTCTAAAAAGCTTGAAAATTTTTTAAAATATTGATTTTTAATCATAAAAAATGTAAATTATAAATAAACTGAAAAGACTTTTTTTCCTCAATTAAAAGAAAAAATTTATGACGGAGATTCAAAATCAGCAACATCATCATCATCACCTGAATGAACATCTTCAACATCACGGTTGCAAACCATTGACCGCCTATTAAAATGTTTGTTAGTTGTTGCATCTAGTAACATTTGGTCCACATCATCTTCACTTTTAATTAGTATCTGTCGAGATATTTCACTCTTTTTGCAAAAAACTTTTCCATCTCTAGCATAAACATATTGGAATCCAATTGACTTAAGAGATTTTGCATGATACAACAGACTTAGAGTGTCTTTGCTCAAGTAGTCGTTAACGAAAATATTTTTAGTGTCCTCATTTGCTTTCAATTTAGCCTTCGAACCCATTAATTTTTCTTTATGAGTCTTTGCTGCAAATTTCACAACAAGTGTTTTGTTTGCATTCTCCCTCCTCTTGTTTCCAATAAAATAAGCAACCTCCACTGCGCTCTTTTCCAACTCAACACCAACGCTCTTTGACAACGACAACACAGCATCAAATGCATTGTCATTACTCTCTGCTTTTAAACCGCTTATAATGCAATCATTCTTTACTCTCTCATCATGCAGTATTTTGACAGACTGTTTCAACGTCATCACTTCGCTTTTTAACTTTTTGTTTTCTTTTTCAATTGCAGTAATTTTCTTTTTGTTTTCTGCGACATCTTTAAACACCTCATCAAATTTTGCCGACATAAAGTTGATTGATTCAGTCAGCTGATCGAGTTTCTCAAGCTTCTCTAGTTTTCGTAGTTCAGTTTTTATTGTACTCAGCTCTTTTTTTATCTCGCCATCTCCTTCTTCGCAACAAAAGTGACAGGAGTATAATTCACTCTCATTTTTCAAGAGTCTCTCAAATGCTCTCCTAGTTAAATCAGAGCAACGAAAATGAAAACTGTTCTTACATACGTCACATTGTATATAATCATCTGATTCTTCTTTGATTTCATTTTTACAACGACCACAAGAAATTTTTTTATTGCCAACACTACGACGGGCTGATGCTTTTGGCATATCTGCAAACTCGTATTGTCCTTGATAAAGTATATTTTAATCTATATGATCAATGACTTTTTTATTTTTTTTGGATCGTATTTTATGTAAAAAAATCAATTTAAAAAAGAGCGATTTGAGCACCGAAAAAAAACACTTCTAATCTCCAGAGTTGCCAACTTTTGACTTTCTTTTAAAAAATCCGCAATTACTTTTTGGGCAACCCAATATAATTTTTTTTTAATTTAATTTAATGCCATTGTCTATCGAAATAGAATATCCTTATTTTTTCTCCTTTAACAAATTTCCTTAAATGATTTAAATGATTTTTCCTTATTTGAATGGTTTGATTAGACAAACAACTTCTATGACCTTCTACGAAATTTACGCCGAAAAATGTCAACTGAGTTCTTTAGATTACCAATTTTTCCTTGTATAAAATTTATTCGACAAATGTCCTCTACTGTAATGTAATTTCTCACACTTAAACCTCAAAGTATTTCGACTCACCCAGTTATGGGCCCCCTTTAAATGATGACCATGATGTCAATATTAATCAAGTGCTGATAAATATCTTTTGTCTATTGGTATTCTTTGCGCAAGAAAGTGTCTATTTTGGATATATTTTGTACACAAGTATGTCAACTCATCTCATCTAATGGCCCCCCACCCCCCAAACCACAATCCTCGTTTAAGGATAGTTTAGTTCATTTCATTTCAGTTCAGTTCGGTTCGGTTCAGTGTTGTCAAGGAAGCCCAGAAGACAATAAAATATTCATTTTTATCTCTTATAAATACTTAAGCCATGTTGAAAATACCCGATAAGCTGTTTACAGGCTTAAAGTACAACAACAAAGCTGTCTACAGCTGCTGTTGCCTCTTGTTCTACAACCAACTGCATGTCTCACCATGAGGATGTTAGTAGGAGACAAGCATGCAAGAATACTAAGGGCTGAAGAATGAAGACTTTTAAAGGCCTTGACAATAAATATTTGAGTAATTCAAGTTAAGTAACAAAAGGAATGGTGATAAGAAGACAATAGAAATTTTTTTAGTAAGGCAATGAGGATTTACAATTTCCTCAAAGAAAAGGATAAAAAATATTTTTTAAAAAAATTTTTCACTAAGCTCTATAGAGGGAACTTCTGACAAGTCAATAAATGCTGTCTAACAAAGAGGACGTTCGAATATTGCTCAGCAGGCAGATATGCTTTTTTGAAAATCAATTTTTGAGCAAATTTTCTATGGAAATTTTTATGATAAAAAAAATTCGATAACATAAACATCCATAAAAATCTATTTTTCGATAAATTTTAAACATAAACTTCCATAAAAATCGATTTTCGATAAATTTCAAACATAAACTTCCATAAAAATCGATTTTCGATACATTTTAAATATAAACTTCCATAAAAATCGATTTTCAATAAATTTTAAACATAAACTTCCATAAAAATCGATTTTCGATAAATTTCAAACATAAACTTCCATAAAAATCGATTTTCGATAAATTTTAAACATAAACTTCCATAAAAATCGATTTTCGATAAATTTTAAACATAAACTTCCATAAAAATCGATTTTCGATAAATTTTTATAAAAACCAGATTTCAATGGAATTATATATAAAACTAAAAACCCACTCCGCTGCGCCTTATTTAACTCTCTAATATCTTTTTAGGGTGGGGACACTTTGACCTGAATGCGGGTATCGAATTCGTGCCATTGTAGCCTATGACGCTGAACGCGTTCGAATCCTGGCAAGAACATTGGACAAAGCGGTGTTTATCCCCTCTTAATGTTGGCGACATTTGCAAGGTACAATGCCATGCAAGGTCATTTAAAAATTTGTTCCCAAAGAGGTGTCGCACTGCGGGACGCCGTTCGGACTCGACTATAAAAAAATTAGTTTTTATACCCTCCACCATAGGATGGGGGTATAATAATTTTGTCATTCTGTTTGTAACACCTCGAAATATGCGTCTAAAACCCCATAAAGTATATATATTCTTGATCGTCGTGACATTTTAAGTCGATCTAGCCATGTCTATCCGTCTGTCCGTCCGTCCGTCTGTCTGTCGAAAGCACGCCAACTTTCGAAGGAGTAAAGCTAGCCGCTTGAAATTTTGCACCTATACTTTTTTCTTAGTTAAGGTCGGTTGGTATTGTAAATTGGCCATATCGGTCCATGTTTTGATATAGCTACCATATAAACCGATCTTGGGTCTTGAATTCTTGAGCCTCTAGAGGGCGCAATTCTCGCCCGATTTAACTGAAATTTTGCACGTAGTGTTTTGTTAGCACTTTCAACAACTAAGTCAAGTATGGATTAAATCGGTCCATGTTTTGATATAGCTGCCATATAGACCGATCTTGGGTCTTGACTTCTTGAGCCTCTAGAGGGCGCAATTCTCATCCGATTTTATTGAAATTTTGCACGTAGTGTTTTGTTAGCACTTTCAACAACTAAGCCAAGTATGGATTAAATCGGTCCATGTTTTGACATAGCTGCCATATAAACCGATTTTGGGTCTTGATTTTTGAGCCTCTAGAGGGCGCAATTCTCGTCCGATTTAACTGAAATTTTGCACATATTTGTAATCTACTACCTTAAGCTTTTCATTTGAGTCCCATATTGAAATGAACGTCCATTATGTCTGTTTTGGGAAATATTGGGGTTGGGGCGACCCGATGGGTACTTGGACTCAAAATTTAATACCATATTCGTATTCTACTCCCCTATACCTTCCATTTGATACCTATATTGTCTCGATCAGTCCACTTTTGTTTTTGGGTTGTGTTTTTGACATAAGGGGGAGGGTCGCTCCCCCTTCAGATACCGACAAATTATATTGCCTATGTTTCCTTCCCGGCCAACCTACACAATATGTGAAAATTACGAGAAAATCGGTTCTGCCGTTTTTCAGTCCTTACGATACAAACAAACCGAGTCCCTTAAATCCGTGATTAGCTAATGTGCCCATTTTGGCCGTTTTTGTGGGGTTGGGGTGACATTCTTATACTTCGACATGAATTTGTATGCCAAATTCGTTATATACTCCCGCATACTTTTCATTTGATACCCATATTGTCCTAATCGATCCACATTTGATTTTAAGAGGTGTTTTGGGGGTAACGGTGGAGGGTCCGCCCCCCTCCGTTATCAATAAATTATAAAGCTTATTCCTACTTCCTGACCATATTCGTAATCTACTCCCGAATACCTTTCATTTGAGCCCCATATTGTCATGATCGTCAAATCAACCTATTTTAAATGGGTTTTGGGGCTGGGGCGGCCCCCCAGGTACTTGGACCCAACTTTTATTATGAAATTCGTACTTTTCTCTTGAATACCTGTCATTTGAATCCCATTTTCTCCCTATCGGCCCACTTTTATTTTTGCATACTACTTTTAGGGTAAGGGGGAGGGTCCGTCCCCCCTCCGTTATCAATAAATTATAAGGCCTATTCCTACTTCCTGACCATATTCGTAATCTACTCCCGAATACCTTTCATTTGAGCCCCATATTGTCATGATCGTCAAATCACCCTATTTTAAGGGGGTTTTGGGGCTGGGCGGCCCCCCAGGTACTTGGACCCAACTTTTGTTATGAAATTCGTACTCTACTCTTGAATACCTGTCATTTGAATCCCAAATTGTTCCGATCGGTCTACTTTTTTTTTGGATAGTACTTTTAGGGTAAGGGGGAGGGTCCGTCCCCCCTCCGTTATCAATAAATTATAAGGCCTATTCCTACTTCCTGACCATATTCGTAATCTTCTTCCGAATACCTTTCATTTGAGCCCCATATTGTCATGATCGTCAAATCACCCTATTTTAAGGGGCTTTGGGGCGAGGGCGGCCCCCCGGCTACTTGGACCCAATTTTTATTATGAAATTCGTACTCTACTCTTGAATACCTTTCATTTGAATCCCATTTTCTCCCGATCAGTCCTTTTTTATTTTTAGATACTACTTTTAGGGTAAGGGGGGACCCTCCTCCCCCTCCCAATATTAAAAAATTATATAGCCTATGGTTCCTTCCAGACCAACCTTCACAATCTGTTAAAAATTACACGGTAATCGGTTCAGCCGTTTTTGTGTCTATTCGGAACAAAAAAATAAAAACACAAATTGAATTTTGTATATAAGATGTAGAGAGGCCACCGTAGCACAGAGGTTAGCATGTCCGCCTATGACGCTGAACGCCTTGGTTCGAATCCTGGCGAAACCATCAGAAAAAATTTTCACCGGTGGTTTTCCCCTCCTAATACTGGCAACATTTGTGAGGTACTATGCCATGTGAAACTTCTCTCCAAAGAGGTGTGGCACTATGACACGCCATTCGACTCGGCTATAAAAAGGAGGCCCCTTATCTTTAAGCTTAAACTTGAATCGGACTGCGCTCGTCGATAGGTGAGAAGTTTGCCCCTGTTCCTTGTTGGAATGTTCATGGGTAAAATTTGCAATTTATTGGGTTGCCCAAAAAGTAATTGCGGATTTTTCATATAGTCGGCGTTGACAAATTTTTTCACAGCTTTTGACTCTGTAATTGCATTCTTTCTTCTGTCAGTTATCAGCTGTTACTTTTAGCTTGCTTTAGAAAAAAAGTGTAAAAAAACGTATATTTGATTAAAGTTCATTCTATTGGGTTTGCCCAAAAAGTAATTGCGGATTTTTCATATAGTCGGCGTTGACAAATTTTTTCACAGCTTGTGACTTAAGTTTTATTAAAAATGCATTTACTTTCTTTTAAAAAATTCGGCAATCACTTTTTGGGCAACCCAATAGTTTCAATTGATTAACTTGACTTATGACCTTACTTTCCATTCTTGTGTGAGTTTAGAAAATGACAAAATTCCTACAGTCCTCATCTACTATGTCTTAAGAAACTGCTTTTTGGAGATAATTTGAAGGCGTACATTCTTTGGGCTTCGACGAAGTTTGAAGTTAAATACAAGTTATTATAGGCCTTCTATCATTCAGACCCTACCAATCTTCTGATTTGAATTTTGTTATGTCTTTGGTCAGATTTCGTTGAAAGTTGAAAGAAAAATGCAAAATTTTTTTAGATCTTAAATTTTTTGCCCTCAACTCTCTTTCCAAATTGTTTCATTCTATTTCTCACAATTAGAAAATGTTTTCCTTTGCCTTTTTTTTTCCAACTTCTGTTTTTCGTTATTATGCTGGCAGCCATGTATATAACATTTTGACCCATATTTGAAATTTCCGGTTTCACGTCCCTATTCCCATCATCTTGGTTCCCTACACCGACATAGTAGTAAATACGAAAAAGGAAAATAAGAACAAAAAAAAAAAAGAACTCTTTTTTTCTGGCACAGCAAAACAACAAAGTCTTGCAAACCTATTATTATGGTTAACCCATTGAAGATGTTCACAGCGCCAACTGGCCCAACAAACAGCATAAGGTTTGCTAACATCATCAACTATTTTCTTGGTTTTCTACTGCTGGTTGTTGTTGTTGTTGTTGCTGGTGTTATTGTTGGCTCTTAATAATGCCCCTAAGCCTTAAGACGTGTCGTGAGGCCGTTGATGTTGAGCCAGACGTCGATTTTTCAAACACCAGTTCTTGTTTTTCGACTTCAATTTTCCTTATGGCTTGACTAGCCACAAACAATGAGTTTTGTTTGATATTTTCATAGGTCTTTCTTTGGTTTTGGGTGCATTGTTGTTGTTGTTTTTGTTTTGGTTTGCTTTGCTTTTATTGGTCTTCTATTTTCTCCTATACGAGTTTATTCACTTCTCGGAGGGCTTTTTCTTTTTGTGGCCAATTGAAGAGCAATTTTCCTTTATGTTGAGCTTCAAAAGCATTTCTTGCCAGTTTGCCTGCCTGCGACTGCATAGGTGGCTGGTGCAGTGTTTGAATGACTGTTTGACTCATAGATGAAGAGCATGAGGGGCTCTACTGGCGACTTTGTCTTTGGAGAGAATTGTAGCAATTTTAAAGTTCGTTTGCTTGACACAGTCCCTGTGGCACGTTTCTACCAAAAATGCATGAAAACATGGCCAGCATAACCAATGATTTGTAAGGCCAGGCCAGGGAATATAATGCAGCACATAGCTATGATCATTGCCATAAAGAGGGGGTTGGCAAACGAGTATGGGGCTATGCTAGTTCATCATGGTGATCATCAGCAAAGGCTGGCATAACTCTTAAAATACATATCAAAAAGTTAAAGTAGTCAACTGTTGACGTTGTAAGAGGGGCTTTAATCCCCTTAGACCCAGGCAAGCTAGAGATTTTTCTTCCACTTTAACTGTTTTTCCTTTTACTTTAAAACTTTAAGCCAGATCTCTTTGATGTTTTGATAATAATCATCATCATCTTGATGAGATTGTTTGCTTAGAAATGCTTTTTGCCGGAATAATGTCCCAAAAGTTCTCTTCTGCCAACAAACAATCAAATTACCCAGACCTGCTATGGCAATTGCAAAGTTTTCACTATAACTTTGAATTTTCTTCGTCTTCAATGCATTGCTCTGCTCTGCTCTTCAGCTACCTCGAAATTACTTTTGGCCCACAAAACAAATGCCTTGCCTAACTTTTGTGGCCATGCATTTTTGGCAGTTTTCAAAATGATTTCTTCTTCGTTTACTTATGCTCTTGCTATTGCCCCCCCGAAAACATGACTAAATCATTGAATATGTTCCCTAACTTTCCCAAAGTGAGGCATCAGCAGAGAAAATTGGCATTTCTTTGGAAATTTGTAGTCATTGTCATTTTTGGTGGGAAATTCGTGAGAAATTTAAATTGTTTGAATGGCAATTACTTAAGTCGCACTTGAAGGGGGTATATAAAACAAAATCACTTTGATGACATGTATGGTATTTTTAAGGGAAATATCTTTAAAGGTGAATATAGGAGAGTTAGTCCTCCAAGGAGAATTAGTGGCATATTTTGTAATATAAGTCAAACAATTGTATCTTAATGACAATTACATAATGATCATTAAATGTTAGTTTGAAAATATTTATCTACTTCATATCTTAAGCGAAAAAATTGCCTTTGCTCAACTCTGCAGTACCAAAATTCCTACAGTCCCCATCTACTATTAGGCAAATATTCACATCTACATTCTACAGCCTTAGGGAAAATGTGATTGACTATAACTCTAATGGTAGAGGTCATCATAGCATCGTGCTCAACATGTCCGCCTATGATGCTATACGCCAGGGTTCGAATCCTGGCGAGAACATCACAAAATTTTTTCTTGGTGGTTATCCCCTCCTAATGCTGGCGACATTTGTGAGGTAAAACTTCTCTCCAAAGAGGTGTCGCACTGCGGCTCGCCGTTCGGACTCGGCTATAAAAAGAAGAACCCTTATCATTGAGCTTTAACTTGAATCGGACTGCACTCATTGATATGTTAGAAGTTTGCTCCTGTTCCTTCGTGGAATGTTCACGGGCAAAATTTGCATTTACTTACCCATGCACAACGGTGGCAACCATATAACCAACCCATAAATTGTGGGAATTCGTTGGATTCAAAAATATACTAAATGAGGACAACGTAATATTAGCGCCATCTATTGGGGAATAGAAGATAGTAGTCAAAGTCGATCATATGCTTTTCATCATTGTTTTGACAAGTTGTATGCCCTTGGAATTAATATTTACAGTTGTATTTTTTTAACCCACCCACTGGGTGGCTCGAGCTTCAAGAAATGGTAAACATGTGAAGAATTTTGAAAAAAAAAAAAATCTATAAATAAAAGAACTGAATTGAAGAAAAGGGACCTGGAGGAATGACGTATGTTAAAAGCTGAACGGGATAGTATCTTAGTGAATGCAGAGATGCGCTATTACAGATAGATGCAGAAAAAGGCGCAGCGGAGCTGTCCAGCTTTAGTTTGTTCATTATATAAAAAAAAACAAATAAAAAGGCATTAAGTTCAGCCGGGCTGAACTTTGGATACCCACCACCTTTCATTAAAATTCGGTGAAAATTTCATACCTGATACTCATATACCTCATACCGATCTAAACTATATACGACACGGATGTCGAAAAGCCTAACATAAGTCCCTGTGTCAAATTTCAGTGAAATCGTATTATAAATGCGCCTTTTATGGGGCCAAGACTTTAAAACGAGATATCTGTCTATATGGTAGCTAAATTCAAATCGGGACCGGTTTGGGCCAAGTTGCAGAAAAATGTCGAAGAGCCAAACACAAAGCACTGTCCCAAATTTCGACGAAATCGGACAATAAATGCGCCTTTTATGGCTCAAAAACCTAAAACCGAGAAATCGGTCTATATGGCAGCTATATGCAAATCTGGACCGATCTGGGCCAAATTGAAGAAGAATATCGAAGGTTCTAACACAACCCACTGTCTCAAATTTCAATGACATCGGACAATCAATGCGCCTTTTATGGCCCCAAAACCTAAAACCGAGAAATCGGTCCATATGGCAGCTATATCCAAATGTGGACCGATGTGTGCGATATTTCTGAAGTATGTCAAGGGGTTTAACCTGACTCAATGTCCTAAATTTCGGCGTAATCGGACAATAAATGCGCCTTATATGGGCCCAAAACCTTTAATCGAGAAATCGGTCTATATGGCAGCTATATCCAAATCTGAACCCATCTGGGCCAATTTGAAGAAAGAAGTTGAAGGGCCTAAGACAACTCACTATCTGAAATTTCAGCAAAATCGGATAATAAATGTTGCTTTTATGGGCCTGAGACCCTAAATCTGAGGATTGGTCTATATGGCTGATATATCCAAATCTGAACTGATCTGGGCCAAATTGACGGAGAAAGTCGAAGGGCCTTACACAACTCACTGTCCCAAATTTTAGCAAAATCGGACAAAAATGTGGCTTTTATGGGCCTAAGACCCTCAATCGGAGGATCGGTCTATATGGCAGCTATATCCAAATCGGAACCGATCTGGGCCAAATTGAGGGAGAAAGTTGAAGGGCCTAACACAACTCACTGTCCCAAATTTCAGCAAAATCGGATAATAAATGTGGCTTTTATGGGCTTAAGACCCTAAATCGCAGAATCGGTCTATATGGGGGCTATATCAAGATATGGACCCATTCAGATCACAGGTCATAGATACATTAACTGTGCCAAATTTGAGCAAAATGGGATAAGAGTTACGCCCTCTAGAGGCTCTGGAAGTAAAAAGGGAAATTGGCTTATATGGAACGTATATCAGGTTTTAGACCGATTTGGACCCTACTTGGTACATCCATAAAATGTCATAGAAAACGTCATAGTACAAAATTTCCAAAGCCACATGCGATAAAAATTATGCCCTCTAGAGGCTTAAGAAGTCAAATCGGAGGGTCGTCTTATATGGGAGTTATATCCGGTTTTAGGCCGCTTTAAACCAAACTTGGCATGTAAATTGGATGTCATTGTGCAAAATTTCAGCAAAATCGTATAAGAACTGCCCTCTCTAAGGGCTCAAGAAGTAAAATCTGGATATCATTTTATATGGGAGCTATATCTAGATATGGGCGACCTACACTAATAGGAAGTATTTTATGCAAAATTTCAAGCGCCTAGCTTTACTCCTTCGAGTGTTAGCGTGCTTTCCACAGACATACAGGACAAACGGACGGACATGGCTAGATCGACTTAAAATGTCAAGACTATCAAGAATATAAATACTTAATGGGGTCTTAGATCAGTATTTCGAGATGTTACAAACGGTATAGCGAAGTTACCATACCCCCTTCCCTCTGGTGGAGGGTATAAAATCGGCTGAACCGATTTTCATGAAATTTTCACAGACAGTAGAGTTCAGCCCCCTGGTGGAAATTAAGTACTTCATTTTGTAATATCCGCGAGGGGCATATTCTTTCCCTAATCACAATTTTCAAAAACATCAGATTTTGAAGATGAGTGCATCGATTTAAGTGAAATTTTTTATGGCACCTTATGGTTACCCAATCACCAAATCATCGTGGGGGATGCCCTATCCCAGAACCCATCCAAATGGACACGTCTACCGATTGGCACAACATGGGTATTAAATGAAAGGTATTTAAGAGTAAAGTACGAAATTGATATAACAATTCGACCCCAGGTTTCTTGTGGCCCGCCCCACCCCCAAAAGCCGCTGAAAAATGACATGTTTATCGATTGGGGAAATATGGGTATCAAATAAAAGGTAATTGGAAGTAGAAGACAAAACTTGTATGAAAATTTGGGGTCAAGTCCCAAGGTGACCGGCCCATACCAAAAATCACCGGCGAACGGACATGTAGGCTGATCGGTACACTATGGGATTCAAACGAATGGTACTTGAAATTATATTCAAGTCTGGGGTCTATACCTGGCGGGTCGCCCCCCTTCAAAGTTTTGTCCTAAATGGACTTGTGCACCGAATTGGACAAGAAAGGGCTCAAAGGAAAGGTATTTGAGAGTGGAATACAAAAGTTATATGAAAATCTGGGTCAATTACCCGGAAGTGGCCCACCCTAAAATTATGCCCCAAATGGACTTGTATACCGAACGGGAAAATATGGGATTCTTATGAAAGTTATTTGAGAGTTAAATACGAGTATAAATAATTACGAATTTGTACCCTACTACTATTTCTGAAAATTTGTTTTTTTTTAAAAACGAATTCTAGAAGGCTTGTATCTGTTCGAATTGACTATCATGAGTTATATTTGACTTACCACCCCCCCTCATCTCCCTCCCCTCCCTCTCATTTGTATGCATTGGCTTGAATTTTCCCCTCTCTCCTAAAATTGTTTTTCAAATTTATCGCCCCCCAAAATCACTGCTAATCCCTGGTGTAAATTGTTTTCCATTTAAGAAAATACCACAAGAGCTCTCTGTTGTCTTATTAAGCCAAATTCTTTTATGTAGTCTAAAATTAGTCCTTTGAGTTTGGCGGTGTGGTATCAGTTGTAGTGCATGTGTGGTTTGGCAAAGTTTTCATGCTTGTCGAACGGAGGAATAAAATCTGTTATCCCATGTTTTTGTTCAAAAATTCTCATAACACAACAATAAATTGGCAAAGGATATTGTTGTTTGGAGACAATGTTGTTGAAAAGTATCAACACAACACTAAGTTCAGCACCACCACCACCACCACTACCACCATCATCATTATCAACAACGCTAGCAACAATCTGTCTAATAGCAAAAGTTTTTTAAGTGAAGAAAAACAACACAGTTTTCCTGCTTGTTATGAGGCTATCAATGTTTGAACATTAATTTTCTGCATATGGGAGTGTGTGTGTGTGTGTGTGTAAGAAACATTAAACTTTGACTTCCGTATGGGTTTCATATTGCTTAGCATAAGTTAACACATACTTGGAAAGCAATAGTTGGCTGAAAGTTGACATATGTTTGGGCTATTACGATGCGAGAGATTGAAGAGGCGAGATTTAAAGAATATTTTGTGTTTTATGCCATGTTCTTATGAAGTTTTCGGCGACATTAAGAAATATGTCGCTGAAAAACCAGAGGTAAAGTTGGGCTGTAAGGAATTTCGTAAATTCTCCAACATGCATTGTGTTTAGCAAGTTTCCAGGCAGACAGACTTGTACTTTAGAATGAATCAAGCGCTCTTTCTAGGCTTTCAAACATATGCACAAGGTTTTGATGCCCTTAAGCTTAATGTGGATAAATTGGGTTGCCCAAAAAGTAATTGCGAATTTTTCATATAGTCGGCGTTGACAAATTTTTTCACAGCTTGTGACTCTGTAATTGCATTCTTTCTTCTGTCAGTTATCAGCTGTTACTTTTAGCTTGCTTTAGAAAAAAAGTGTAAATAAAGTATATTTGATTGAAGTTCATTCTAAGCTTTATGATTTGCATTTACTTTCTTTTAAAAAATCCGCAATTACTTTTTGGGCAACCCAATAGGTTCCTCTAACAACTTTTTTCTAGGCTATTAAGACCATTTTCTATCTTTTTATACCCACCACCGAAGGATGAGGGTTTATCCGTATTGCCATTCCGTTTGCAGCACATCGAAATATGCATTTCTGATCCTAGCAATGTCCGTCCGTCTGTCTGTTGAAATCACGCTACAGTCTTTAAAAATGGAGATATAAAGCTGAAACTTTGCAGAGATTCTTTTTTTTGTCCATAGGCAGGTTAACTTCGAAGATGGGCTATATCGGACTATATCTTGATATAGCCCCCATAGAGACCGATTAGTCGATTTGGGGTCTTACGCCCTTAAAATTTTTTATCCGATTCTGCAGTGAGCTGTGTTTGCCCACTCGATATCCTTCTTCAATTTGGCGCCGATCGGTCCAGATTTGGATAAAGCTGCCATATAGACCGATCCGCCGATTGAGGGACTTAGGTCCATAAAAGCCACATTTAATATCCGATTTTGTTTTGGTCTTGGGCCCCTAAAAGACGCATTCATTGTCCGATTTCGCCGAAATTTGGGACAGTAAGTTGTGTTAAGCCTTTCGACATCCCTCTTCAATTTAGCCCAGATCGGTTCTGATTTCGGTATAGCTGCCATATAGACCGATCTCTAGATTTAAGGTCTTGGCCCCACAAAAAGCGCATTTATGGTCCGATTTTGACGAAATTCGTTTTCTTCATTCCCCACGGAAATTAAGTTCAGTTTAGGGGGTGCTTTAGGGCGTACCCAAAAACACTTGGCTCCAAAATTGGAAATCAAATTCGTTTTCTACTTTCAAACACCTTTCATATGAGTCCCATTTGACATAATGGGTCCAATAACCCATTTGACGCATATTTAGGAGGAAAAGCGCCAACAAGACGTGAATGCAAATTTTAATGTCATATTCGTAATCAACTACCTAATAACTTTCATATGAGTCCCATATAGCCGTGGTCGGCTAATATGTCAATTTGAAGGTATTTGGGGGTTAGCGACCTCCCATTACTTGGACCTAATGTTTTATGCCATATTCGTAATCTACTCCCCAATACCTTTCATTTGAGCCCCATATTAAAATAAGCGTCCAATATGTCTATTTGGGGGAGTTTTGGGGTTGGGGCGGTCCGATGGGTACTTAGACTCCAATTTTAATACCATTTTCGTATTCTACTCCCCAATACCTTTCATTTGATACCCAATTTGCCCCGATCGGTTCACTTTTGATTTTGGGTTGTGTTTTTGTCATAAGGGGGAGGGTCCATCCCCCTTCCGATACTGAATAATTATTTAGCCTATGTTTCCTACCAGACCAACCTACAAAATATGCGAAAATTTCGAGAAAATCGGTTATGCCCTTTTTAAGTCTATATGAAACAAACACATCGAGTCCCATTTATCCGTGATTGGCTAATATGCCCATTTTGGGCGTTTTTGTGGGGGTGGGTTGACCCCCTATACTTCGACTCGAAGCTGTATGTCAGATTCGTTATCTTCTCCCGTATACTTTTCATTTGATACCCATACTATCCTTATCGGCCCACTTTAGATTTGGGGTGGTGTTTTTGGGGTAACGGTAGAGGGTCCGCCCCTTCCGTTATCAATAAATTATAAAGCCTATTCCTATTTCCTGACCATATTCGTAATCTACTCCCGAATACCTTTCATTTGACTCCCATATTGTCATGATCGTCAAATAAACCTATTTTAAAGGGTTTTAGGGCTAGGGCGGCCCCCCAGGTACCTGGACCCAACTTTTATTATAAAATTCGTACTTTACTCTTGAATACCTTTCATTTGAATCCCATATTGTCCTGATCTGTCTACGTTTATTTTTGGGTAGTACTTTTGGGTTAAGGGGGAGGGTCCTCCCCCCCTCCCGATATCAATAAATTATAAAGCCTATTCCTACTTCCAGACCATATTTGTAATATACTCCCGAATATCTTTCATTTGAGCTCCATATTGTTATGATCGTCAAATAAACCTATATTGAGGGGTTTTGAGGATGTGGTGGTCCCCCAGATACTTGGACCCAACTTTTATTATAAAACTCGTTCTCTACTCTTGAATACCTTTCATTTAAATCCCATATTGTCCCGATTTGTTCACTTTTTTTTTGGTTAGAACTTTTGGAGTAAGGGGGAGGGTCCTCCCCCCCTCCCGATATCAATAAATTATAAAGCCTATTCCTACTTCCTGACCATATTCGTAATCTACTCCCGCATACCTTTCATTTGAGCTCCATATTGTCATGATCGTCAAATAAACCTATTTTAAGGGGTTTTGAGGCTGGGGCGGTCGCCCATATACTTGGACGCAACTTTTATTATGAAATTCGTACTCTACTCTTGATCTAAAATATATTGGTCTTTGAACAATGACTTGTTCTTATTAGACCACTCAATGTCCGTGGAGCACTCAATTTGGTCCAAATCGGACCATATTTCAATAAAGCTGATATGAGGGCATAAAGTATGCATTCTTATGACGATATGTGTTGGGTATCCAAAGTTCGGTCCGGCCTAACTTAACGCCTTTTTACTTATTTCCCCTTCTAAGACAACTTTTCAGTTTCCTCTCTCCGCCACTAACTCACAAAAAAAAAATCATAGCTCCTAATAAGCTATTAAATATGATGGCAAATACAAGAAAACATTTGTTATACGAGTTTTGGCAAGAAATGAAAATGGCAAAAAATTAGCCCAAATGTGGGGGTATCCCTTTCTGTAACCAAAGACCACCACCACACAGAGTCATACGTTGCGCTATACAAGTCATCTCGATTATGCTTTTGAACATTTAAGCCTTAAAGGCATATTTCTTTTTTTTTTGACAACCCAAAGTGGTACACACTCGCAATCATCTCGTGTCTGTCCTTCTGTGTCTACTCAGGGTGAGAGCTTGCTTTGTTTTCTGCCTGTGTGTATAATAAAACTTGGTCGTTTGGTTAAAGAGGCTGCCAGCCTTGCTGCCGTAGCAGTTTCATGTTGTGACGTTGATAATGATTTTATAAATTGATGACAAGTGCGCGAATTTACAACATCTTTCGTTGCTGTCGTCTCTCGCATATATCTATTTATCTGGCTGTCTGTTTGTCCGTCCGTCCGTCCGTTTGTGGGCTCATGTCTGTATAACTTAAAGAGCCACCAAAACAAAGTCGCACATATTGTCGAACACATACAAAGGGATTTCTGCTGATTATTTTGTTACAGTTTTTCCTTGCTTGCTTGTTGTGTTGCTTTCTTTTGTTTGTGTGTGTTTTGGGTCTGTTTGTCAGCCTTTTATTTTGGTTTACTGTAAGCAAAGAGTCATAAGGAAACAAGGGGACAGAGCTGCCGAGACAACTAAAAAAAAAAAAAAAATTAAAAAAATTTTTTAAAAAGCATTTTTTATTGATTTTAATAGAAATCTAGTGGAAATTTTGTTTTCATAGAAAAACTCATCAAAATTCAGTTTTAGGAAAAATTTTATTCAAAATTTGATTTTTATGAAAAATTTTTCAGTATTTCTTAAAAAATTATTTTTTAGAAATTTTATTTGAAATTCCCTTTTCCTTTGTTGATAAGAATAATATTTGATATTCATTAAATTTACCAGCAAAATTTTGCTATTTTTATACCCTCCACCATAGGTTGGGGGTAAACTAATTTCGTCATTCTGTTTGTAACACCTCGAAATATGCGTCTAAGACCCCATAAGTCGAACTAGCCATGTCCGTCCGTCTGTTCGTCCGTCTGTCCGTCCGTCTGTCTGTCTGTCGAAAGCACGCTAACTTTTGAAGGAGTAGAGCTAGCCGCTCAAAATTTCGCACAAATACTTCTTATTAGTGTAGGTCAGTTGGGATTGTAAATGGGCCAAATCGGTCTATAACCTGATATAGCTGCCATATGAACTGATCGTGGGTCTTGACTTCTTGAGCCTCTAGAGGGCGCATTTCTAGTCCGATTCGACTGAAATTTCGCACATAGTGTTGTTATATCACCTCCAACAACTGTGCCAAGTATGGTCCTAATCGTTTCATAACCTGATATAACTGCCATATAAACCGATCTTGGGTCTTGACTTCTTGAGCCTCCAGAGGGCGCAAATTGCGTCCGATTTGATTGAAATTTCGCACTTAGTATTGTGATATCACTTCCAACAATTGTGCCAAGTATGATCCTAATCGGTCAATAACCTGATATAGCTGTCATACAAACCGATCTGGGGTCTTGACTTCTTGAGCCTCTAGAGGGCGCATTTCTAGTCCGATTTGACTGAAATTTTGCACAAAGTGTTTTTATACAACTGCCAACAACCGTTCTAAACATGGTTCAAATCGGTCCATAACCTGATATAGCTGCCATATAAATCGGTATTGGGTCTTGACTTCTTGAGCCTCTAGAGGGCGCAATTTTTGTCCGATTTGACTGAAATTTTGCACTTAGTGTTGTGATAGCACTTACCACAACTGTGCTAAGGATGGTTCAAATCGGTCTATAACCTGGTATAGCTGCCATATAAACCAATCTTGGGTCTTGACTTCATGAGCCTCAAGAGGGCGCAATTATCGTCCGATTTGACTAAAATTTTGCACATAGTGTTTTTATATCACTTCCAATAACTGTGCTAAGTATGGTTCAAATCGGTCTATAACCTGATATAGCTGCCATATGAACTGATTTTGGGTCTTGACTTCTTGAGCCTCTAGAGGGCGCAATTCTCATCCGATTTGGCACAAATTTTGTATAATGGCTCCTGCCATGGCCTTCAACATACGTGTGCAGTATGATCAGAATCGATCTGTAGCTTGATACAGCTCCCATATAAACCCATCTCCCGATTTCGCTTCTTGAGCCCCTAATCGGACTATAACTTGATATAGCTGCCCCCCCGTCCTTATTCATTACACTTTGTTTGCCTAAAAACAGATACTGCGCAAAGAACTCGACCGATGCGACCGTGGTGGAGGGTATATAACATTCGGCCCGGCCGAACTTAGCACGATTTTACTTGTTTATTTTTTAAACAGAAATTGTAAAACAAAAAAATCATTGGCAACCCTGTGTCGTGGAGTCGTGATGCTGGTCGTATTGCTGTTAGTGGTGGCTCCTCTAACTTTTTAAGTTATTATGGATGATGTGGCTTTTGGCCCATTTGACTTTTTCCCCACCACATACGACTTAATTGTCTGCCTTTAGAAAATGAAGTTTCTTTTCCTTGTTTTGCCTCTATGCCAGGAAGGGGGCGCGAATTCACAATGATACAGTCAATGGAATGAGAGAGTTTACACTATGTGGCCCATTGTCTTTATTTTTTGCTTGTAATGATAAAATCCCAAGTATACGACATTATACAGCCAATGTGGTGTTCTCGTAGACATTGTATGTGAATGTGGCGGCATATAAGTTAAGAAATTAATAATAAAATGTATCACTTCATACAGTAGCTGCAGTAGAGGAAGTATGGAGACGACGATCTACATCGGCATAACTCCTTGTTTCGGTTTTTCAAATAGTTTTAATTAGAAAAGTTTATTAAAAATACACAAACGAAATGGTCGCAAGTATTTAAGAAACTTTTGTTTGTTATTAAGTTGGTTTTTTGCTTTCACACATACCCAGGCATTGGGGATGTGTTTAAAAAGTCAAGGGGTCGAGGAAAAAAACAAATTGCAGAACTTATGCAAGGAAAACTTGGTCTCAAAAGATTTCCTATTGTCAGTTGACAGTGTGGGCAATAAGGAATTTGGAAAATTCATAGGAAATTAGAATCTTGGGAACACACCACCATGGATTTTGCTTCTGCTTCTGTCAAACCAGCAAAAATTAAAGTTTCTAGGAACCGTACAAGGATGATCGAGAAACCGATATACATGAGAGCTATATCAGGTTAAAGACTGATTTGGACCGTATTTGGCACAGTTGTTGGAAGTCGTTACAGAACACCCCATGCAAAATTTCAGCTAAATCGGGCAAAAATTGCGACTTGTAAGGACTCAAGAAGTAAAATCGGGAGATCGGTTTATATGGGAGCTATATCAGGTTATAGACCGATATGGACCATATTTGGCACAGTTGTTGGAAGTCGTTACAAAACACCCCATGCAAAATTTCAGTCAAATCGTACAAAAATTGCGGCTTGTAAGGGGTCAAGTAGTTAAATCGGGAGATCGGTTTATATGGGAGCTATATTAGGTTATAGACCGATTTGGACCGTACTTAGCACAGTTGTTGGAAGTCATATCAGAACACTACATGCTAAATTTCAGCCAAATCGGACAAAAATTGCGGTTTGTAAGGGCTCAAGAAGTAAAATCGGGAGGTTGGCTTATATGGAAGCTATATCTAAATCTGAGCCGATTTGGCCATTTTGAGATCCACAGTGACCTGCATCAATATTAAGTATCTGTGCAAAATTTCAAGCGGTTAGCTCTACGCGTTCGACCGCTATCGTGATTTCAACAAACGGACGGACGGACATGGCTAGCAAAATTGCGGCTTCTAAGGACTCAGAGTCAAATCAGGGGATCGGTTTATATGGGAGCTATATCAGGTTATAGACCGATTTGAACCCTACTTAGCACAGTTATTGGAAGTCATAACAGAACACTACCTGCTAAATTTCAGCTAAATCGGACAAAAATTGGGGCTGGTAAAGGCTTAAGAAGTCAAATCGGGAGGTTGGCATATATGGGAGCTATATCTAAATCTGAACCGATATGGCCATTTTGCAATCCACAACGACCTTCATCAATATTAAGTATCTGTGCAAAATTTCAAGCGGTTAGCTCTACTCGTTCGTGACGGACGGACATGGCTAGATCAGATCACTGTTTCAAAATTTAGCAAAATCGGAAAAAATTCAATTTTTATGGTCTTTGCCAAATTTTAGCTAAATATCTCAATATTTGAAGGCTGTAGCGTGATTACAACAGACGAACCGGACTTTTTTGGATTGGAAATGGAAATATCGATGTGTTGCAACAGAGTGAGTGTAAAAATATACCACCTATCCTATAGTGGTGGGTATAAAATAGATAACCACATTCCTACTATCCCCATCTACTGCAAATGTTAAAAACACTTTTTTATACCCACCACCGAAGGATGGGGGTATATTAATTTCGTCATTCCGTTTGCAACACATTGAAATATCCATTTCCGACCCTATAAAGTACAATATATATATTCTTGATCAGGGTAAAAATCTAAGACGATCTTGACGTGTCCGTCCGTCTGTCCGTCTGTCTGTTGAAATCACGCTACAGTCTTTAAAAATGGAGATATTGAGCTGAAATTTTGCACAGATTCTTTTGTTTTTGTCCATAAGCAGGTTAAGTTCGAAAATGGGCTATATCGGACTATATCTTGAAATAGCCCCCATATAGACCGATCCTCCGATTTAGGGTCTTAGGCCCATAAAAGCCACATTTGTTATCCGATTTTGTTGAAATTTAGGACAGTGAGTTGTGTTAGGCCCTTCGACATCCTTCGTCAATTTGGCCCAGATCGGTCCAGATTTGGATATAGCTGCCATATAGACCGATCGGCCGATTTAGGGTCTTAAGCCCATAAAAGCCACATTTATTATCCGATTTTGCTGAAATTTAGGACAGTGAGTTGTGTTAGGCCCTTCGACATCCTTCGTCAATTTGGCCTAGATCGGTCCAGATTTACATATAGCTGCCATATAGACCGATCCTCTGATTTAGGGTCTTGGGCCCATAAAAGCCACATTTATTAACAGATTTTGCTGAAATTTAGGACAGTGAGTTGTTTTAGGCCCTTCGACATCCTTCGTTAATTTGGCCCAGATCGGTTGAGATTTGCATATAGCTGCCATATAGACCAATCCTCCGATTTAGGGTCTTGGGCCCATAAAAGCCACATTTATTAACCGATTTTGCTGAAATTTGGGAGAGTGAGTTGTGTTAGGCCCTTCGACATCCTTCGTTAATTTGGCTCAGATAAGTGCAGATTTGGATATAGCTGCCATATAGACCGATCTCTCGATTTAGGGTCTTTCGCCATAAAAGCCACTTTTATTATCCGATTTTGCTGAAATTTGTGACAGTGAGTTGTGTTAGGCCCTTCGACGTCCTTCATCAATGTGGCCCAGATCGGTCCAGATTTGGATATAGCTGCCATATAGACCAGATTTGGATGTAGCTGCCGTATATGAGTCTTAGGCCCCTAAAAGCCACATTTATTAACCGATTTTGCTGAAATTTGAGACAGTGAGTTGTGTTAGGCCCCTCGAAATCCTTCGTCAATTTGGCCCAGATCGGTCCAGATTTGCATATGGTTGCCGTATAGACCGATCTCTTGATTTAGGGTCTTAGGCCCATTAAAGACGCATTTATTGTTCAATGTCGCCGAAATTTGTTAATATTTTATTCCTATTAATATCTCTTTTCTTCCACAAATTAATTTTAATAGAAATTATTAACATTGCATTGAATATCTCTTCATTCCTTTCTCACCCTCTCCTGCGCTTGGTTTAACTCCCCCCAATAAAACCACAATTCATATCCATTTTGCCTTTGACCACAAAGGCCACATCTCATTATTTAATTTTTGTAACTATTAGTTCAGTGGCTTTGTGTTTGGACATAAAACCCGACACATTATACAGAGGATAATAGATCACCAAGGGTTTACCACAAATCATTGTTATGCTTGGGTAAGGTATTAGGCCTTAGCAAAAGGTGATTACCTGTGTCAAGACAAGTTCTACCACCGCACAAGCTTTACCACAAGCCTTTAAATTTGAAGTGTGCATGTATGTGTGTATGCCATACAAACTGATTCCTGAGACTTTTATGACATACACCAAGGCAATCAAATACGTGATTTCGATTAATAAGTCCTTACGTCGAAATACCTACACTTGCCATGTTGGCATCACCACCCACAGAGGAAATGAAAACGATTTTTCACTTCAAAACGAAAATAGTGGGGGGAAAAGAGGAGGTGCTTTTAGATAGGAAAGCATAAAGTTGTCTTACTAAGAATTAAATCATAAAAATTGATTAAACATAAAATCGATTAGGCGCTTTACCAGAAAAAAGAGCAAAAATAAGAAAAAAATGGAAAAACAACGATAAGGGAGAAAATTTCAGACGCGACTTACATATGTACTATGCCATAGGCAAAATAACTGTCAGTTCCATATGAACGCATGCAATTACTCACATCAAAGGATAGCCTTTAGGAGAGAAAAATCATAAAAGCCCTTTATTTTATAATTTTTTTTGCTTTAGCTATGTCTTTAGCAAAAAGTTTAAGGAATTTTGATACTGATTCTTATAAAGCCTTTAAATAACTTAACAACATTTTTGAGTAAATGAAGCTAACCTCTGCCCCTCGAAAGGTTAGCCTCATTTCGTAGGTCTTCTTCCCTAACTCTTCTCTCTTCTGGATCCTTTAGCAAACTCTTAGTCCTTCATCAGCTTTTGGGTTCCTTAGCAGCTTCTGGATCCTTTAAGCCTTTGTCGGCTATAGAAGTCCACAATAATATAACAACTCAGCCTAATCTAATCATCATCAGCTTTTTGGTCCCTAAGCTGCTCTGGGTCCTTCAAAAGCCCTTGTGGGGCCTGGGAGTCCCTTAGCTGCTTCGGGGTCCTTTAAGCCTTTGCCGGCTATAGGAGTCCGCAAGAATATAACGACTGGGCCTAATCTTATAATCATCAGCTTTTTCGTCCCATAGCTTCCCGTAGCTACAACTCAGCCTAATCTAATCATCATCAGCTTTTTGGTCCCTAAGCTGCTCTGGGTCCTTCAAAAGCCCTTGAGGGGTCTGGGAGTCCCTTAGCTGCTTCGGGGTCCTTTAAGCCTTTGTTGGCTATAGGAGTCCGCAAGAATATAGCGACTCCGCCTAATCAAATAATCATCAGCTTTTTGGTCCCATAGCTACTACTGGGTCCTTCAAAAGCTTATGGGGGGTCTGGGAGTCCCTTAGCTGCTTCTGGGTCCTTCAAAAGCCCATATGGGGCTGAGAGTCCCTTAGCTGCTTCTGGGTCCTTCAAAAGCCCTTGTGGGCTATAGGAGTCCACAAGAATATAACGGCTCATCCTAATCTAAACTTATTTTCACCTTTAACATTCTTGGTTGAAGCTTTCTGTAAAATTTTTCAATTTCTCCTCCCATCTCAAATTAAATGTGCTCTCCTTTCTTCTTTGCCACTTTGAAAACGAGGAAAATCAACCATAAATCTCATTTTGCCTATGACCGCCGTTTTCCTATCGACATTTCCCTTTTATTGGAAAACCAAATATTTTCAAACATCAAAACTCAAGTGCTTTCATCACAGCCATGGCTGCAACATATTTTCTTACCTTTTTGTAAAGCCCTGGCATATCCTATCTTAGCTGGTATAGCAAGTACACACACACACACACACACTCTTACACACAAGAACACCCCAATACACACTTACCTATTGATTGCATTTCTCAATCAACACCAATCAATCTCAGACTAATGGCATTAACTTCAACTGTCAACGCTCGTCTGCACTTTGATTTGATAACAGTAGCGAAATTCGATTTACTGTGTGGCACGGAGAGCAGAGTGGGGTATGTACCAGCAACATATCTTCGTATTACACACTACCACACCACAAAAAACTCTTTATACACATATATGTATGTATGTATGTATGTCCACCACATTACCATGACATTGTGTTTATGTGTAGGTGTGATGTAACGGTGTCATGAACTGTGTCTATGTCATTGTGCTGGTGTAAGAGCCAAACTCTTCTCATCTCACAAAATGTTCGGATGGAGTACCAACTGCTGGTACAGTGGTATGAGTAAGAAAATTGGTGTAATTTTTCTACAAAGGTTAAACTTTGGGAAACAATTTTTAAAGACATTTTTATGAAATTTTTTTATCAAGACAAAATTGCCATCTTTTTCAGCTTTTTCATCTGTTTGTCTTTTTAACAGCCGGTCATGCGAATCAATTTCTGTTTCATTGTTTTTCAAGTCCAGCTTAATGACCAAGCGAATGCAACACCCAAAGGAGAGATTGTTAAATGAGTCTTGAAGAAAAGAAATTGCCAGTTCCTCAGATAAGGCAGCACATATGTCATCCCACTGGTGGACTCGTTTCGATAATTGGGTCTCTTTATCTAGTCGGCACCATCGTGAACTATGTCCGTCCGTCTGACCTGTGAACTGTAGGTCGGTCAGACGGACGGACATAGTTCACGATGGTCCCGACGAGATAAAGAGACCCAATTATCGAAACGAGTCCATCACTGGGATGACATATGTGCTGCCTTATCTGAGGAACTGGCAATTTCTTCTAAAGACAAAATTTCCATGAAATTTTCTCTAAAGACAAAATTTCCATGAAATTTTCTCTAAAGACAAAATTTCCATGAAATTTTCTCTAAAGACAAAATTTCCATGAAATTTTCTCTAAAGACAAAATTTCCATGAAATTTTCTCTAAAGACAAAATTTCCATGAAATTTTCTCTAAAGACAAAATTTCCATGAAATTTTCTCTAAAGACAAAATTTCCATAAAATTTTCTCTAAAGACAAAATTTCCATGAAATTTTCTCTAAAGACAAAACTTCCATGAAATTTTCTCTAAAGACAAAATTTCCATGAAATTTTCTCTAAAGACAAAATTTCCATGAAATTTTCTCTAAATAATTTTTCAAAATTTCCATGAAATTTTCTCTAAAGACAAAATTTCCATGAAATTTTCTCTAAAGACAAAATTTCCATGAAATTTTCTCTAAAGACAAAATTTCCATGAAATTTTCTCTAAAGACAAAATTTTCATGAAATTTTCTCTAAAGACAAAATTTCCATGAAATTTTCTCTAAAGACAAAATTTCCATGAAATTTTCTCTAAAGACAAAATTTCCATGAAATTTTCTCTAAAGACAAAATTTCCATGAAATTTTCTCTAAAGACAAAATTTCCATGAAATTTTCTCCAAAGACAAAATTTCCATGAAATTTTCTCCAAAGACAAAATTTCCATGAAATTTTCTCCAAAGACAAAATTTTCATGAAATTTTCTCCAAAGACAAAATTTTCATGAAATTTTCTCCAAAGACAAAATTTCCATGAAATTTTCTCTAAAGACAAAATTTCCATGAAATTTTTTCTAAAGACAAAATTTCCATGAAATTTTCCCTAAAGACAACATTTTCATGAAATTTTCTCTAAAGACAAAATTTCCATGAAATTTTCTCTAAAGACAAAATTTTTCATGAAATTTTCTCTCAAGACAAAATTTCCATGAAATTTTCACTAAAGGCAAAATTTCCATGAAATTTTCTCTAAAGACAAAATTTCCATGAAATTTTCTCTAAAGACAAAATTTCCATGAAATTTTCTCTAAAGACAAAATTTCCATGAAATTTTCTCTAAAGACAAAATTTCCATGAAATTTTCTCTAAAGACAAAATTTCCATGAAATTTTCTCTAAAGACAAAATTTCCATGAAATTTTCTCTAAAGACAAAATTTCCATGAAATTTTCTCTAAAGACAAAATTTCCATGAAATTTTCTCTAAAGACAAAATTTCCATGAAATTTTCTCTAAAGACAAAATTTCCATGAAATTTTCTCTAAAGACAAAATTTCCATGAAATTTTCTCTAAAGACAAAATTTCCATGAAATTTTCTCTAAAGACAAAATTTCCATGAAATTTTCTCTAAAGACAAAATTTCCATGAAATTTTCTCTAAAGACAAAATTTCCATGAAATTTTCTCTAAAGACAAAATTTCCATGAAATTTTCTCCAAAGACAAAATTTCCATGAAATTTTCTCCAAAGACAAAATTTCCATGAAATTTTCTCCAAAGACAAAATTTTCATGAAATTTTCTCCAAAGACAAAATTTTCATGAAATTTTCTCCAAAGACAAAATTTTCATGAAATTTTCTCCAAAGACAAAATTTCCATGAAATTTTCTCTAAAGACAAAATTTCCATGAAATTTTTTCTAAAGACAAAATTTCCATGAAATTTTCCCTAAAGACAACATTTTCATGAAATTTTCTCTAAAGACAAAATTTCCATGAAATTTTCTCTAAAGACAAAATTTTTTATGAAATTTTCTCTCAAGACAAAATTTCCATGAAATTTTCACTAAAGGCAAAATTTCCATGAAATTTTCTCTAAAGACAAAATTTCCATGAAATTTTCTATAAAGACAAAATTTCCATGAAATTTTCTCCAAAGACAAAATTTCCATGAAATTTTTCTCTAAAGACAAAATTTCCATGAAATTTTTCTCTAAAGACAAAATTTCCATGAAATTTTTCTCTAAAGACAAAATTTTTCATTAAATTTTCTCTCAAGACAAAATTTCCATGAAATTTTCACTAAAGGCAAAATTTCCATGAAATTTTCTCTAAAGACAAAATTTCCATGAAATTTTCTCTAAAGACAAAATTTCCATGAAATTTTCTCTAAACACAAAATGCCTTTGAAATTTTCTCCAAAGACAAAATTTCCATGAAATTTTCTCTAAAGACAAAATTTCCATAAAATTTTATCTAAAGACAAAATTTCCATGAAATTTTCTCTAAAGACAAAATTTCCATGAAATTTTCTCTAAAGACAAATATAGGCTTTATAATTTTTTGATATCGAAAGGGGGAACGGACCTTCCCCCTTACCACAAAAGTACCACCCAAAAATAAAAGTGGACCGATCGAAACAATATTTGAATCCCATATTGTTCCGATCGGTCCACTTTTATTTTATTTTGAAAGATATTCAAGAGTAGAGTACTAATTTCATAATAAAAATTGGGTCCAAGTAACTGGGGGCCGCCCCATCCCCCATACCCCTTAAAATAGGTTTATTTGACAATCATGACAATATGGGACTCAAATGAAAGGTATTCGTGAGTAGATTACGAATATGGTCAGGTGGAAGTAATAGGCTTCATAATTTATTAATATCGGAAGAGGGCGGACACTCCCCCTTTACAACAAAAACACCACCCAAAATCAAATGTGGACCGATAAGGACAATATGGGTATCAAATAAAAGGTATGCGAGAGTAGATAACGAATCTGCTATACAAGTTCATGTCAAAGTATAAAAATTTCCATGATTGCTGTTTTTAATTCTTTGCATTAAATTTTAAAGAAACTTTATTTCCTAAGTCGTTAGGTTTGCCTAGGTTTCACTTTTTATTATTTTTCCTCCAACCCATTGTGCAACATTTGCTGTGATGCATTCCAACACCGAATGAAAAGTAACAGGAAATCAACTGCGTTTTTTGCTTTCCCTTTACATTTCATTGCTGTTCAATTTTCCGTAGACTCTCCCTGGTAGAGTCCATGTAAGTGAGGGTATTTGTGTAGGTGTTTGTGACCTGCAGTTATTTTGTGGTAAATCCAGTTAACAAAACTCAGACATTTTCAATACACTTTGCATGGTGATTCGGTAGTGAGTGAATGCCACACTCGCAGACAAACGGACAGATCACAGACACATGAACATAAAAACATTTTGTTGCAGGCAACATTTACTCGATGCGTTTTCGTTACGTTTTTTTTTTTGTTTTGCTCTGGAGCATTATGGTTAGCGGTGTTTGGTTTTTATGCTGTCATTCAATTTCTTCAATTTGGTCATATGATGATGAATATGGCAAAAGATGAAATGCTATGATGTGTAAGTGTATGCGGTAAGAGTTTGTGTATAAGAGATAATTGTATTTTGATGAAAAAAAATAATAGTAGTAGTAATACCTTTCCATAGGTATTTGCTGCAGACAGGCTGTAGCCATGTAAGCAAGGACATTGACTTGCCATAAAGGCAAAATGGAAATGCTACAACATTTAAAGGATTTGTTAGAGAGTATAAATGGTATATATTAAATTATACTTTAATATTTTATTCTTTTGGAGTTATTTAATTAAATAGAGCCCATTTATCTATTGTATTTGTGCCATTGTGTGTTTATCTTAAAATTAAGCCAATTACAATGACGCTGTTGTTGCTGCCATTGATGTGGATGGGGATGTTGATTCTAATATAATAATGTATATATAAATAAAGCAAACTTCCACATACTTTGCAATAAATCAACAATTAATATTTAGATTTATTTATAAGCTATTATTATATCAAAAGTTTTGTAGCCCTAGGCAGTTAGCTAAATGGATATGCAATAGTGTTGTTGTTGCTGTTGCCATACACACACACACGCATATGGGGTCTTCCATTGCAATGTTAACTAAAATATTTGGTGAGTGTTTGCAAAGTATACTAAAAGTTTGCTATAGGGGCGAATGAGTGTTATTAATGTATAAGGTGCACTAGAGCGTATGAATAATATCAATTAACAATAATACGCCACACTGTACATTTAAACCACAGTGCTCTTAAAACTGTTTAAGCCTTAGCACTATTTAATTGCCATTTGGTTATGAGAAGCCAATATTGCGGTTGTGTTTTATTGAGCAAAAGCACCAAATGATGAATTTTATAGTTGGCAAAGATTGCAGTTTGGTGCGATTTTAGCGAGATTTTGTGTGCTCTCTTATAGTAACCAAAAAACAAAAACTTGATGTCCAAATTTCGGATGGTATTCCTAGAGGGGCCGCCCCAAACCAAAAACCTACCAAATGTATATATTGACCAATTACGACAATATGGGACTCAAATGAAAGGTATTTAAGATAAGAAAACGTATCTGATATCCAATTGTCGAAACAAGTGTTAGGGGGACCACCCCAACCCCCACCCCAGCCCTAAATCGGACATATTTACCCACCATGGCAATATGGGACTCAAATGAAAAGTATTTGCGAGTAGAATACGAATCTGATATTCAAATGTGGGACCAAGTTTCTGAGGGTCCATCCCCCTCTACAAAAAACCCCCAATATGACCCTGGCAATATGGAGCTCAAATAGAAGGTACTTGAGAGAAGAATACGAATCTGATATCAAATGTAGGACCAAGTGTTTGTGTAGCAGCCTCTCCCCAAGAGCACAAATTTACGACCATAGCAATATGGGTCGCCAAATGAAAGATCTTGGGGAGTAAAGCACGAATCTGATATAAATATTCGGAAAAAGTGTCTATGGGGCCACCCCACCCCCCATTACACCATCCTAATAGGACGTATTTGCTGACCATTGCAATATGGGGCTCAAACAAGAGGTATATTCTAGTATAACACGAATGTGAGATACATTTTATAGGGCCAAGTCAATGAGTGGGTGCCCATCCCCAAATCACCCTCCAAACCGGACATATTTGCCGAAATATGGGGCTCAAATGAAAAGTATTTGGGAGTAGACCATGAATGTAATTTCAACCAACCAACGGAACCAACTGTCTAAAGGACGTCCCACCCCTTAACAATCCCCAAATAGGACGCATTTGCTTACCCTGACAATTTAAAGGGTGGAGCTTGATATTAATAGTTTTTAGGGTCCATACCCCAAACAAGACATATTTGCTTACTTTTGCAATAAGGGGTTTAAATGCAAGGTATTTGATATTAGAAAACGAATATGATATCCAATTTTGAGAATATGGGGTTCAAATAAATGATATTTGAAAGAAGAGCACGATGCTGCGATTTATTTTCAGGGCTAAGAGTACAAATAGCCATATGTGTCTCAAATATAAGGTACTGGAGATTAGAAAACGAATTTGATAACCAAATTTTCGACCATGTGTTTGGAGACGCCTCATCCCATAAACTTCCCTTAATCCTATGGCAATATGAGGTTTAAAAAAATGGTACTTGTGAGTAGAGCACGATGCTTATATATTTATTTTCAGAGCTAAGTGCCTGGGGGACCACCTCACCCCCGAAAACAACCCCAAATCGGATATCCCATGAGAATATCGGGCTCAAATAAATACTTTTAAGAGTGGAGTACATCTAACATCCAAACTAAAACACTTCGAGCGAATTCATAGACCAATAAAGATCATATGGCTTATAAGATAAGTCATTTATATTGTTCTGCTGTTAGTCAGGCGATATACATTTACTATTTTCTTTGCATAATATTCATTTAAAGCTCTTGAATTGTCGAAAATAAACATTCAAAGTATAATTTTGTTATATATAAAGTAAAACAAGGCGCAGCGGAGCGGGCCCGGTTCAGCTAGTTAACTATAGAAACTAAGTTTCGCTATTGAAAATAGAATCTGATCATCTTAAATCGTAAGATCTGTCCATATGGCGGTTATCCTAATGATACCAACCGATCTTTAACATATTAGGTATGTGCGTCGAGAGGCCTAATCGAACTCATTGTTCCAAATTTCTGCGAAATCGGGCGATAAATGCGGTTTTTATTGGGAATCGAGAGATCGGTCTATAAGGAAGCTATATTAAGATATAGACTGAACAAACCAAAATTAGGCACAAATATCAAGGATCTTAACACAACTCGTTGTGCAAAATTTCAGTGAAATCGGTTGATAAATGCGTCTTTTATAGGCCTAAGACCCTAAATAAGGAGATCGGTCTATATGGGAGCTATATGAAGATATAAGCCGATCGGAACCATATACGGCACAAATATCGGGGATCATAACACAACTCGTTGGGCAAAATTTCAGTGAAATCGGTTAATAAATGCGCCTTCTATTGGTCTAAGACCCTAAATCAGAAGATCGGTCTATATGGGAGCTATATGAAGTTGTAAGCCGATTTGAACCATATTCGGCACAAATATCAGGGATCTTAATGCAACTCGTTGTGCGAAATTTCAGTGAAATCTGGTAAAAAATGCGTCTTTTATAGGTCTTAGACCCTAAATCGCAAGATCGGTCTATATGGGAGCTATATGACGATATAAGCCGATCTGAACCTTAATTGGTACAGATATCAAGGATCTTTATACAACTCGTTGCGCTTAATTACAGTGACGTCGGGTAATAAATGCGGCTTTCATAGCCCTAAGACCATAAATTGGAAGATCGGTACTAGTGTCCTCCTCAGGATACAATTAGAGGAAAATTGGTTTAAAGAGCATTTTTGCACTCAGAAAAGTATTTAACACCCTAACCGCAAACCTATTTAAGATTCTAAACGTATCTTTTTTGGCTCGAACATATTGCATATTTTTTTCATAAAAAATCCATATTTCAGATATGCACTCAATATTTGTTTTCCTACACCAAATTATGCCTAAATACAAAGTTTGTCAAAATCGGCCCATAAACAAAAAGTGCGTATATATATCCGCCCTCTACTCAAAGGTAAAGAGTGGTTAAATTTAAAGGGCCAATGTTAAATTTGAACCCCATCTAAGCTTTAACTTTTTTCTGCATTTCACTTGGCATTTTTTTATTTCAGACTAAGTCAGTTTAAAGCAAAGAAACGATACAGTTATTCAAAATTACCATCAACACATTTTTTGCTGACTTCAAATTGTTTTTTGCTATACTATTCTTTGAATAGAAAGCGTTAAACAATGGTCGAAAGCCGGACAATATCCTGCAATGGAATCTCACCTAACATTAACCCTTATAATTTAACACCCTTTAGAACATAGTTGGGCAACAACACATTATCGCATATGAATTCTTATCCCAGCACACAGATAGTGTACGCAACTCGCGTGCCTTCGTTCTTCCTACACATTGTTGTTAGTTTACATAGCATTATGGTAATTTTGTTCTTGGTTGATTGGTCGAGATTTACTGCTCCTCATACAAACACAATATATTATTTCCAATTGTGTTAATGTGCCCATCACTGCTTTAGAATTACCAAATTTAATAAAAAAAAAAACATTTTCTCAAAATGGAACTTTTAGACCATGACCTCTCCCCCCAATTTGTCAAAATTTCTCTCTTGCAAAAAAAAATTTTTTTTCTTAATAACTATAAAAAATTCTCTAAATTTATTTTTCACTCCCATAGCATATGCAATTTTTATTTATTTCTCATTTCTGTTTTGGTTTTCTAGGCTCACTTTCGAACCATCTGTCAAAATGTCATAATAATGTTTGCCTTTGGTATGTGGCTACCATAACACAGGCCTTCTGCCACACGCTAGAGTTCTCTTCTTTGCAAGGAAGTATTTGTTACGCTTTTGTTTCAGTTGAAACAAAATGCAAATTGTATTGACAGCCAATAAATATGATTTACTTTCGTTTTGTTTACACTTGTGCGACATGTCAATAATGTAACACAATTGCTGTCAGTGTTGTTTTTGATCTTTGTGTAGTTGAGAGTTTGAATGCATAAATTGATACAATTTCATTTGAATAAAAGGGAGAAGTTTAAAAACCGAAAAAGAAAAATTGCTGAAATTTTGGAAAAAAAAAGAAAAATTCTAAAATTGAATTGGTAAATTTTTAGTAAGTTGATTAATGAAAAATAGCAAGTGAAATTTAAGAATTAGAAAAACTTGGATTATATGGAGATGTAAAAAGAAATTAGTAAAAACATACTTAGTGCGGCTGGGCGAAATCTTGATAACCTACCATCAATGATTCTACTAAAATTTTGCTCAAATGAATTTTGCTGAAGAGTGAATTTGTACTCAGCCCAAAAATGGCGTCTTTAAACAATTCTGAAAAATTCATTGAAATATTGTCTCTACAAAGGATTTCCTAAAAATGTCGTCTTTGTATTGATTTTGTTTATTTGTCCATCATTGCGTATAATTGATATTTATTTTTGAAACGTATACGTAATATAAATTTTTCTCAAAGGCCCCTGTGGCGTATACGTCTCATTAATTCCCAATGCAAAAGCAAATAAATAAAGTAGACCTCACAAGCAATGATCATATAATTGCTATTTTATTAGTTTTGTACTTCAAACGAATTAAGCTTTAAAAGCCATCAACCTTTTCAATAAGTTCATCTGAGGTATACATGGTGATTATATGCCTTTAATGGCAAGACACAAGCGATCAAAGAGTAAGTAATCAAGTTATGGTCCGATTCGAACGATAAATGAATGCTGAACATTGTAGAAGTCATTGTGTAATATTTCAGTTTATTCGCATGAGAATTGCGTCTTGGCTCAAGAAGCAAAATCGGAAGATAGGTTTATATGGGAGCTGTATCAAGCCATTGGCCGATTCAGACCATATTAGATACTTATGTTGAAGGCCTTCAGAGAAGCCGTTGTACAAAATTTCTGCCAAATCGGATGAGAAGTGCGCCCTCTAGAGGCTCAAGAAATCAAAATCCCAGATCGGTTTATATGGCAGCTATATCAAATCATAGACCGATTTGAACCATGGTTAGCACAGTTGTTGGGAATCATAACAAAACACTTCATGCAAAATTTCAGTCAAATCGGGTGAGAATTGCGCCCTCTAGATTCTCAAGAAGTCAAAATCCTAGATCGGTTTATGTGGCAGCTATATCAAAACATGGACCGATTTGCGCCACACTTAGCACAGTTATTGAAAGTGATATCAAAACATTACGTGCAAAATTTCCGTCAAATCGGACGAGAATTGCACCCTCTAGAGGCTCAAGAAGTCAACGTCCAAGATCGGTTTATATGGCAGATATATCAAAACATGGTCCGATTTGCGCCATACTTAGCACAGTTATTGAAAGTAATACCAAAACACTACGTACAAAATTTCAATAAAATCGGACAAGAATTGCGCCCTCTAGAGGCTCAAGAAGTCAAGGCCCAAGATCGGTTTTTATGGCAGATATATCAAAACATGGTCCGATTTGAACCATACTTAGCGCAGTTGTTGAAAGTGATACTAAAACACTACGTGCAAAATTTCCGTCAAATCGGACGAGAATTGCGCCCTCTAGAGGTTAAAGAACTCAAGATCCCAGATCCGTTTATATGACAGCTATATCAGATTATGAACCGATTTTCGCCATACTTAGCACAGTTATTGGAAGTGATACTAAAACACTACGTGCAAAATTTTCGTCAAATCGAACGAGAATCGCGCCCTCTAGAGGCTCAAGAAGCCAAGACCCAAAATCGGTTATATGGCAGCTACATCAAAAGCGAAACTGATTGATTGGTAAACTCTATTGCAAAGTCAACTTTCTATCAACTGATCATAAACGGAGCGTTTTTTGTAGCACACCTTATAGTTTTAAAATTGTTTTTAACCATTTCATTAAACCTGAATAGGGCCTATCTGTCAGAGGGATAACTATATACGGCATGAACCTCTGTTGAAATATGAGTGTCGAACAGCTTTTCTTTATAGCTTTACTCTTCAGCTTAGCAATTCAACTAATTTATAGATAAGCGTGCTTCTCTCAACTTTCTCTGATTGCATTGTGACGTATGATTAATATTAATTGAATTTGCGTATACGTTATTTAAATTAGTTCCCTCTAAAAGAGTACCCTGTGGCGTATACGTTTCATTAATTCCCAATGCACACAAATGAAATATACTTCACCACCACATTCATCATACAAAGTGGTACTTTGCAATTCATAGAATGCAAATACATTTTGTAACTTTAAAAAAAATTGTATCAATCATTGTCAGAGCAAAAGGATTTACCTTAGCTCTGCTATGCAATGATTGACACATACCTATTGATGTTGCCTATAACCAATGCATGATTTACTCTAGCATTGATTGACTCATGGTGCAGGTAGCCAGAAGGTGTAAAGCAATTTATTGTAAACATATCTCAAAGCTATTGACTTTATTGGCCTGTAATTGTTTTTCGATATCAATGTCGATGCCGATAATCATCAGGTTGATTGTAATGATGTTGAGGCAATAAATTTTTCATTTTCCGACATTATCTATGGAAGGTCATTTTTGCAATAATATTTTTTGTTTGGGTTGTTTTACAATATTTCATGGAATTGAAATGTTCTCTTGACATCATTCTCAAAATTAAAGCCATTGTATGTATGTATGCACATAAAGGTCATTGTTTATGCCGGCAAAAGCAGACGGATTAAACTGAAATTGGTGGCAAATTATAATTGAGTTGCACTTATAAAAACTTCATCGAATGAATAATGGCGTATCATGTCTGTACAAAGTGCGGCCCATTAGAGTTTTGATGGGCTTTGTGAAGCAAACAACTTTTTGCGTATATATTGGAGCTATAACACCACAGTAGTCGTGGTGTTACATGACTACTGCAACGGCAAAAGGAGAAGACCGGCTTAGAATCAATCTCTGACTCTTTTAACAGACGACAGACAGACAGACGACAGACAGACGACAGACAGACGACAGACAGACGACAGACAGACGACAGACAGACGACAGACAGACGACAGACAGACGACAGACAGACGACAGACAGACGACAGACAGACGACAGACAGACGACAGACAGACGACAGACAGACGACAGACAGACGACAGACAGACGACAGACACACGACAGACAGACGACAGACAGACGACAGACAGACGACAGACAGACGACAGACAGACGACAGACAGACGACAGACAGACGACGGACAGACGACAGACAGACGACAGACAGACGACAGACAGACGACAGACAGAAAACAGTCAGACGACAGACAGACGACAGACAGACGACAAACAGACAGACGACAGACAGACGACAGACAGACGACAGACAGACGACAGACAGACGACAGACAGATGACAGACAGACGACAGACAGACGACAGACAGACGACGGACAGATGACAGACAGACGACGGACAGACGACAGACAGACGACAGACAGACGACAGACAGACGACAGACAGACGACAGACAGACGACAGACAGACGACAGACAGACGACAGACAGACGACAGACAGACGACAGACAGACGACAGACAGACGACAGACAGACGACAGACAGACGACAGACAGACGACAGACAGACGACAGACAGACGACAGACAGACGACAGACAGACGACAGACAGACGACAAACAGACAGACGACAGACAGACGACAGACAGACGACAGACAGACGACAGACAGACGACAGTCAGACGACAGACAGACGACAGACAGACGACAAACAGACAGACGACAGACAGACGACAGACAGACGACAGACAGACGACAGACAGACGACAGACAGACGACAGACAGACGACAGACAGACGACAGACAGATGGTAAAGACAGATAACCGACAGACAGACGACAGACAGACAGATGGTAAAGACAAATAACCGACAGACAGACGACAGATAGACAGCCACCAAATACAAATTTGCCTATGAACTCACAAGTCAATGACTGCTATCCGATTCAAGTTTAAGCTCAATGATAAGGGGCGTCCTCTTTAAGGCCGAGTCCAAAAGGCATATCGCAGTGCGACACCTCTTTGGGAAAAAGTTTTCAAATGGCTGCCATACCATTTTCGCAAATGACATAGTACCTCAAAAATGTCGCACAGTGGGAGAAAATCTAACAAAAATTAGTAAAAAAATATGCAATTTGAGAACAGATGAAATTTGAAATGGTTGGTGCTGAGGGGTTATAGCGATAAAATGTAGAATTTCAAGGCTCTAGGTGGTCTAAGTGGTCACTCTGAGAGTCCCACAAATTTGGTCACCAAATTGTTGTGGCTCGATTTTCACGACATTTTCAGTCGATCTAAACATGTCCGTCCGTCCGTCAGTCGAAATCACTATAGCGGTCGAACGCGTTAAGCTAGCCGCTTGAAATTTTGCACAGATACTTGGAGGCCACAGTAGCGCAGAGTTTAGTATGTCCGCCTATGACGCTGAACGCCTGGGTTCGAATCCAGCCGAGACCATTACAACAATTTTCAGCGATGGTTTTCCCCTCCTAATGCTGGCAATATTTGTGAGGTACTATGCCATGTATAATTTCTCTCCAAAGAGGTGTAGCACTGCGGCACGCCTTTGGGACTCGGCTATAAAAAGGAAATCCCCTATCATTGAGTTTAAACTTGAATCGGATATGTGGCAAACTGCTCATTGATATGTGAGCAGTTTGCCCCTGTTCCTTAGTTGAATGTTTATGGGTAAAAATTGCATTTGCATACTTTGTATTGATGTAGGTCATTGGGGATTGCAAATGGGTCATATCGGTTCAGATTTGGATATAGCTCCCATATAAACCGATCTACCGATTTGATTTCTTGAGACCATGGAAACCACAATTTTTGTCCGATTTGGCTGACATTTTTCACACTGTGTTGTGTTATGACTTTCAACAACTGAGCCAAGTAAGGTCCAAATCGGTCTATAATCTGATATAGCTCCCATATAAACCGATCTCCCTATTTGACTTCCTGAGCTCTTGGAAGCCGCAATTTTTGATCGATGTCGATGAAATTTTGCATATGGTGTTCTGTTATGACTCCCAACAACTGTGCTAGGTACGGTCAAAATCAGTCTACAACCTGATATAGCTCCCATATAAACCGATCTCCCGATTTGACTTCTTGAACCCCTGGAAGCCACAATTTTTGTGCTTATGTTATGACTCCCAATAACTGTGCTAAGTACGGTCAAATTCGGTCAAGAACCTGATATAGCTCCCATATATACCGATCTCCTGATTTGACATCCTGAGCCCCTGAAAGCCGCAATTTTCATTCGATTTGGCTGAAATTTTGTACATGGTGTTCTGTTATGAGTCTCAACAACTGCGCCAAGTGCGGTCTATAAACCAAATCCGTCTATAACCTGATATAGCTCCCATATAAAGTGATCTCCCTTACAAGTTGAGATTTTTTCAGATTTGGCTAGAATTTTACATATAGTGCAGTGTTATGACTCTCAACAACTGTGCTAAGAACGGTCCTATTCGGTCTATAACTAGATATAGCTCCCATATTTTAGCAGAATCTATGGTGGTGGGTTCCCAAGATTCGGTCCGGCATGTGTGGGGCATGTGGGGAAGATGATGAGACGTTGGAGCATTTCCTTTGTCATTGCCCGCCTTTCGCGTCTACCAGGTGGAGACACAATACCAGACATGAACCAACTTAGAGGAGTGGTATTGAATCCCTAACTTAAAATTTTCTTTTAAGAGGTTACTTCGTAATTTTTAGAGCGCACAACAAGCCGATTACTGGCTTAGGTGTATGCCCATAGTGGCATGGGGTGGATTAATATCTGCACCTTGTTTTCAACCTAACCTAAGTCGATCTAGCTATCTCCGTCCGTCTCTCCGTCCAAAGCACGCTAGTTTTCGAATGAGTTGGGATTTTAAATGAGCCAAATCGGTCCATCTTTTAATATAGCTCTCATATAAACCCATCTTGAGTCTTGACTTCTTGAGCCTCTAGAGGGCGCAATTCTTATCCGGTTTTGGCTGACATTTTCCACATGGTGTTTTGGTATCACTATCAACAACTGTGCTCCGTATGGTTCAAATCGGTTCATAACCTGACATAGCTGTTATATAAACCGATCTCCCGATTAGACTTCTTGAGCTTCTAGAGGCTGCAAATTCTTATCCGATTTGGCTGAAATTTTGCATATATCGTTAAGAAATGACTTCCAACAACTGTGCCAACCAATTTGGAGCATACCTACTTACCCTGGACCTGTTCAAAGTCATGATAAAAGACTACTTCCAACATTTCAGCCCAATCGGATAATAATTACGGCTTCTAAGAGCTGAGGGACTTTTTCAGGGATCCTAAGGGACTCCATTTTTAAGGGATCCTAAGTTGAATTGATATGACCCATTTGCAATATCCAACGACCTACATCAATTTAGAAGCATCTGTGCAAATTTTCGAGCGGTTAGCTTTACGTATTCGACCGGGGTTGTCATTTATGCAAATGGACGGACGGACAGGGCTAAATCGACTTATATTGGGTTGCCCAAAAAGTAATTGCGGATTTTTCATATAGTCGGAATTGACAAATTTTTTCACAGCTTGCGACTCTGTAATTGCATTCTTTCTTCTGTCTGTTATCAGTTGTTACTTTTAGCTTGCTAGCTAGAAAAAAAGTGTAAAAAAAGTATATTTGATTAAAGTTCATTCTAAGTTTTATTAAAAATGCATTTCAATACTTTCTTTTAAAAAATCCGCAATTACTTTTTGGGCAACCCAATACAACGACCTACATCAATTTAGAAGCATCTGTGCAAAATTTCGAGCGGCTAGCTCGACTTGTGCGATCGGGGTTGTGATTTTTGCAAATGGACGGACGGACAGGGCTAAATCGATTTTTACATGATTGACCAAGGGTGTGTATACTTAATTTGAATTTTAAAAACAAATTAAGTATACGCACCCTGGGTCATATCACCGCTTGCTACCCCGCTTTATGGCCCATGGTCATAAACTCGCCATACCAAAGTAACTCCAACCTTCACTTGTTAGTGTCCTTTTTTTTGTTGTTGGTACCTCCTCCCAATGTTTGCAGTGTCAGCACTATAAAGATTTCTTAATTTTGGCCATATATTGACATTCTGACAAATTACTTTAAGCCAAAGCGAATCAGCGAATGACTTCAATAGCAAATAGAACAACTTCATTAGAGTTTAACGTTGATTTTTGAGGGGAGAGATAAAATATTTGTGTGCCTTGAAAAAAATGCTTGGTGTTTTTTTAGGTTGGCTCTCTTCTCACATATTTCATTGAATTCATTTTCATTCACACAATTTGCTGGCCCTCGAATTTGCTGAAAAAATTCGCCAACGAATTAAATATGAAAATAAAAATAAAATCCAAACTGTCGACAATTCATCAACAAAGACAAATATTATTGTAACACATACAACAGTTTCCGATTTGTTTACTTATTGTCATGGTCAATATTGTTGATGATGCTGGCTGGCGTTGTAGGACCCGCTCCGGCAACAACTGAAGCTAGCAGTTGTGTTTTGTGTTTTTTTTTTTGCCGAAGTCACTACAAAGGCTACAAAGGACATAAATCAATATGCTCGTACACTGTTTAAGAAGTCGTCAGCAGTATCGCTAGCAAAAACACCATTTGTAGCCATGGAGTTTATAAATGGCTGACAGACAATTCGATGACATTGTAGTGTGCTGGCTCACTGATCACATTGCCCCTCAGAGTAGAGTGTGTGTTACATTCATTGTCCTCCTAGATTGGGGGGGGGGCCTTTTTCCCCACCTATCACCATATGCCAGAAGAGTCCGCCGGCACCAGGGATAACTTCAGCCCAACCATCCATTGCTGAGTGACAATAATGAATTTACTTTTTGTCAATAACAAACGAACACCGAAACGGTGAAAATTTCATTTATTCCGTTTGTTTAGTTTTATTGGTGCATCACGGCCCCATTGACGATGACAACAAAAAAGACTAAAAACCTGCCCTACCAAATGCCAATGGATAAATGAACAAACTGAACTCATTCTCCACAACTCCAGTTGATCCTGACCATTTCAGTTTCTATAGCCCCCTATATGCAGCAGGATTTCGTTCAAGCTGTGTCAGTGCTTCTCCATAAATGGAACATCCTTTTTTTTGTTGTATGGGCCCGAGTGTTGTGATTCAAGCCCATTTCTGGATGAGTGGCATGAGACTATTGACATAACAATGAAAACAAGGACTCCATGCAACGACGATGAGTGTCGCAACAGTATATGGTGGTGGCTCCTTTGTCCAGTTATTTTAGCCAAATCACACACACACACACACAAGTGTGCCAGAGCACACTTGCGTTTGTGTTGTTGGGACTTATGGCAACACTTTTTTTTTTTTTTTTTTTTGTTAGAACAATTAAGCAAATGATGTTCGGATATGTGAAACATGACATGAAGTTTCAAGTGGAAGACAATGAAAACATCTAAAAAAAACGTTATTACTTGGCAAAGAGTTATTTTTGTCCTGTAAAATGGCGGAGAGGGTGTTGATGAGTTAAATTAGGCAAATAAAAGTTTTGGATTTTCATAAAACAGTGATTTAGAGCCCATTTGTATACCCTCTACCATAGGATCAGGGCAATACTTAGATGTAGCCTACACCACCAACTTGATGCAGGGCATTAAAACTTTAAGTATTTGCAAGTGCTAGCATACCGATCGACATAGAATGACTTTCTGAATCAAATTAGCCATGTTCGTCTATCTGTCCTTGCATTCTGGTTGTCCGGTTATCATAAAAGTCACTTTTTTGGCATAAGGGCACATGATATTGGGTTGCCCAAAAAGTAATTGCGGATTTTTCATATAGTCGGCTTTGACAAATTTTTTCACAGCTTGTGACTCTGTAATTGCATTCTTTCTTCTGTCAGTTATCAGCTGTAAATTTTAGCTTGCTTTAGAAAAAAAGTGCAAAAAAAGTATATTTGATTAAAGTTCATTCTAAGTTCTATTAAAAATGCATTCACTTTCTTTTAAAAAATCCGCAATTACTTTTTGGGCAACCCAATATATCTTCAAACTTGCCCATGAACATTGCAGGCAAGGAACAGTGGCAAACCTTCTTTCATATCGATGAGTGCTGTTCGATTCAAGTTTAAGCTTAATAATATGGGGTCTCCTTTTCATAGCCAAGTCCAAACGGCGGAAGCAGTACGACACCTCTTTGGGGAGAAGGTTTTACATGGCATAGTAGCTCAAAAATATCGCCAGTATTAGGGTCGAAAAGGGATATTTCGAACGGAAAGACAAAATGAATATACCCCCATCCTTCGGTGGTGGGTATCAACATCAATCAATATCAATACATTTTTTGATATATGAAGGGGGAGCGGACCCTCCCCCTTACCTTAATTTTCAAAAACGCCAGATCTGGTGAGATGTTAACGAAATTTTTTGTGCTCTCTTATAGTAACCTACAAACAAAAATTTGTTACTCAAAAATTTGTTACTCAAAAATTTGGGCACCAATGGGGGGGTCGCCCCACCACAAAATATATATATACACCAATCACGACGTTGTGGGACCCAAATGAAAGTTATTTAAGATTAGAAAACGTATCTGATATCCAATTGTCTTACCAATAGTCAAATGAAAGACATTTGCTAGTAAAATGCTAATCTGATATCCAAATTTGAGACAAAGTTTCTGGGGGTCCTCCCCTTCCCCAAAACACGCCCCCCCCCCACCCCACAACAGGACTTATTTACTGACCATGACAATATGGGAAGGCTCATAGACGTCTTTCTCACTGTCTATGAGCCTTCCCATCTGTCTATCGGTCCGTCTATCCATCGATCCGTCTGTCTTTCTACCTGCATGTATGTTTGTCTGTCCGTCTGTCTGTCCGTCTGTCTGTTCGTAAGTCTGCCTAACTTCTTCTCTCTCTACCATAGAATGGGGTGTTATAACTTTGTTCGTCCGTCCGTCTGTCTGTCTTACTTCATCACTCCGTTTATCCATCCGTCTTTCTCACTGTCTCTGAGCCTTTCCATCTGTCTATCGGTCCGTCTATCTATCCGTCCGTCTGTCTTTCCACCTGCATGTATGTTTGTCTGTCCGTCTGTCTATCCGTATGTCTGCCTAACTTCGTCAATCCGTCCATCCATCCGTCTTATCGACTATCTGTGAATCTGTCCATCCGTCTGTCTGCCCGTCTGCCTCGATATCTGTTTGTCCGTCTGTCCGTATTTTGAAGAATGCTAATTTTCGAATAAATAAAGCTGGTCGCTTGAAATTTGGACAAAAACTTCTTATTGAAGTTAATCGATTGGAACTGTGAATAGGCCAATTCGATCCATGCTAAATATGGCTCCCATAAAAGGGTGAATGGGCCAAATCGGTCCATGTTTAATAATGGTCCCCTGTAAGACCGTCTGTTTATTTGGCTGTCTGTCCGACTCCAATTCTTATCCTATTTGGTTAATATTTTGCACAATGACCTCTGTTATGACCTCCAACATCTGAACCAAGTATAGCCCGAATCTGTCTATAACTTCATTTATGATTTAGCTGAAATTTTTCAGTTGTACCAAGTTTGCATCGAATTGGTTAGAGCTTCTGTATAAAACGATCCTCCTGATTTTACTTTTTGAGTTTCTAAATGGCGCAATTCTTATCCCATTTGTTGGAAATTTTCCACCATGACTTCTGGTGTAAACTTCAGCAACTATACCAAGTATGGCCCTATCTTCCGGTTTTTTTTCAAGTATGTAGACATATTTATCGATTTTCTTTTTTAAATACGAAAACTAGAGGGGATTAAAAATGTTGACTGAGATGGATCGCAAAACTTTCCAATTTGAACTTTTTCTTTGGTAAACCCTTCTTTACTTACCAAAAAACTACTGCTACTTCATTTTTGTCCACACTACACAAAATACACAATCCTGCAGTTATTGTAAAAACTAAGTGGGTGTTGGTGGCCCCTTAGGTGTTACAGACTCTTAAATTTCTGTATCAATCCGTTTGTGTAACAAATTTCCAATAGACGCAAGGATTATGCTTTAGCTGACAGTTTTTTTTCCAGTTTTTATACCAAAGCCCATAATTGTCAAAGTGAATCGATGCTAAATCATTATATTCGCAATTACAAATTCTCTGGGATTAAATAATCCATAATATTAAAAACAAAAAACGTTGATTAAAACTAAATCAAACCAAAAGTAGGCAAAAAAATTTAGACAAAAAAATCTGAAAAAAATTATGACTATGGATTATAAATAACTTAAATGCTTCAATGTTTACATTTTTTTTACCATTCTCCAATTAATTCTCTGTCGATACACAAAAATACCTTTCCTGGAATAAGTTATTATTTTTCCCCGTTTACTTTTATTCTTGTGGTTGAAAAATAAAAAAGGAAAAAATCAACGTAGCAAAATTTTTAAATAAATCTCTGTGTGAATATTTATTTTCATTAATGAAACATGAAAGGCAGAATGAAAACCCCACTCTTGAAATATTGCTTGCCAAACGGCTACTATTATAAATCAATTATTTACAATTAATTCTTTGCGTTTTTCATTTGCCACAACACAGCGTAAACAGGCAACTGATTTAAAAAAGTACCCAAGAAAATGCTTGCATAATAAGATTATCCAGATGAGCAATATGCCTATGAGGCGTATAAGTGATATTATATCAACTGAAGCATGTGGTGCGTATAAGCTATATGAGATATTGTGGTAATGAAGAGGCATACAAGGCGTATGATTGTTTTTAATTGGCATTTTGGCTTATCATTATGATTAAACTTAATTTTAAAATATGATTTTAAGCAACTGATGGTGTTTGATGGGAAACAGGGAGAGTTTTTTACTTTAATTGGGCAATTACAGACAATTTTTCTCTCTAAACAAATGTAAAAATGATTTCAAGCGCTTCTTCTTCAATCTCTGGCACCCAGTTTTGAGATGTCTCTCGCTACAGCAGCACTTACACTAAGTTAATCATGACGTTTAATTAACAATTCATTAAACTGAGGCGTATAAGTGATATTATTAACTGCATCACGTGGTGCGTATGAGTTACACATTACTGTAGTGAGATAAACCACCTTTCGTTATAACCCGGTGAAAAATGCATAACTTATGCCCCCGATATTGGGCCATCTTTAAGAATAATATCGAGAAGCATAACACAACTCCTAATGTCCTAAATTTCAGCGAAATCGGATAATGCACATTTGCTCATGAACATTCCACTAAGGAACGGGGGCAAACTTCCCGCATATCACTGAGTGCAGTCCGATTCAAGTTAAAGCTCAATGATAGGGGTCCACTTTTTATAGCCGAGTCCGAACGGCGTACCGCAATGCGACACCTCTTTAGGGAGAAGTTAACGTGGGATAATCCTCACAAATGTCGCCAGCATTAGGAGGGGGGTAACCACCACTGAAATTTTTTTCGAATGTTCTCGCCAGGATTCGAACCCAGGCGTTCAGCGTCATAACCTCTGCGCTACAGTGGCATCCGAAATTGGACATTAAATGCGCCTTTTATGGGCCCAAGACCTTAAATTGAGAGATCGGTCTATATGGTAGCTCTATCCAAATCTGGACCGATATGGGCCAATTTTAAGAATAATATCGAGGGGCCTAACACAGCTCAATGTCCTAAATTTCGGCGAAATCGGATAATAAATGCGTATTTAATAGGGCCAAGACCTTAAATCGGCAGATCGGTCTATATGACAGCTATATCCAAATCAGGACCGATCTGGGCCAAATTACAGAAATATGTCGAGGGGCCTAACACACCTCACTGTCCCAAATTGCAGTGAAATCGGATAATAAATGCACCTTTTATGGGCCTACGACCTTAAATCAAGAGATCGGTCTATATGACAGCTATATCCAAATCTGAACCGATCTGAGCCAAATTGAAGTAGGATGTCGAAGGGCCTAACGCAACTCACTGTCCTAAATTTCGGCAAAATCGAACAATAAATGTGCCTTTTGTGGGCCCAAGACCTTAAATCGGCAGATCGGTATATATGGCAGCTATATCCAAATCAAGACCGATCGGGGCCAAATTGATAAAGGATGTCAACTGGCCTAACACAACTCACTGTCCCAAATTTCAGCGAAATCGGACAATGAATGCGCCATTTGTGGGTCCAAAACCTTAAATCGGCAGATCGGTATATATGGCAACTATATCCAAATCTGGACCGATCTGCGCCAAATTGAAGAAGTATGTCGAAGGCCTAACACAACTCACTGTCTTAAATTTCAGCGAAATCGGATAATAAATGTGGCTTTTATGGGTCTAAGACCCTAAATCGAGAGATCGGTCTATATGGCAGCTATATCCATATCTGGACCGATATGGACCATCTTCAAGAATGTTATCGAGGGGCCTAACACAACTTACTGTCCTAAATTGTGGCAAAATCGGACAATAAATGCGCCTTTTATGGGGCCAAGACCTTAAATCGGCAGATCGGTATATATGGCAGCTATATCTAAATCTGGACCGATCTATGTCATATTGCAGAAGGATGTCGAAGGGCTTTACTAAACTCACTGTCCCAAATTTCAGCGAAATCGGATAATAAATTCACCTTTTATGGGGCCAAGACCTTAAATCGAGAGATCGGTCTATATGGCAGCTATATCCAAATCTGGACCAATCTGAGCTAAATTGAAGTTGGATGACGACTGGCTTAACACAACTCACTGTCCTGAATTTCATAGAAATCGCATAATAAATGCGCCTTTTATGGGTCTAAAATCTTAAATCGGCAGATCGGTATATATGGCAGCTATATCCAAATCTGGACCGATCTGAGTGAAATTGAAAAAATATGTCGAGGGGCTTTACTTAACTCACTGTCCCAAATTTCAGCAAAATCGGATAATAAATGTGGCTTTTATGGGCCTAAGACTTTAAATCGGCAGATGGGTCTATATGGGGACTATACCAAGATATAGTCCGATATAGCCCATCTTCGAACTTAACTTGCCTATGGACAAAAAATAAATCAGTGCAAAGTTTCAGCTCAATATCTCTATTGAAAATACAGTAGCGTGATTTCAACAGACGGACAGATGGACGGACGGACGGACAGACGGACGGACGGACAGACGGACGGACGGACAGACGGACAGACGGACGGAAAGACGGACGGACGGACAGACAAACGGACGTTTATGGCTAGATCGTCTTAGGTTTGTACGGCGATCAAGAATACATACACATTATAGGGTCGGAAATGGATATATGGATGTATTGCAAACAAAATGAATATACCCCCATCATTCGGTGGTGAGCATAAAAACAAAATTCCCTATTAATATGACTGATACGCTCCGATGTTCTTCAATTAAAATAAAGTATACGCAATAACTTAATCTATATCTAAATAAATATCTATAAGAAATGTCTCTAATTTTCTCTTTTTTTCTTCTTCTTCTCGTTTTAGGTATGTTAAACAAATTCATCTCCTATTTCCAAAAATTTGTATAAAAATCCCTTATGGAGGTAAGGCTATTCCTATTCCACTTCTACACTGCAAGTTTTTTTAATCTTGTTAGATATTTTTTTTTTATTCCTATTTGGGTCAAATTCTTTTTGTATGCAGCGTAGGCATTTTTTTAAGGAGCTTTCTTTTCATGTCTATGAATTGGCAAAAAGCAAAATGAAATCTGCTCCAATTCAATAGCAGAAAGGGAAATATATTTAAAATGCACACCATTTCGCCAGTATTTGGTTTGGGCAACTAAGCAAATACCAAGAATGGCTGTAGCAAAATAGCAAATTTTGCAAATTTTCAACATCATTATCGGTAAATTGGATACAAAAAGGATAGATGTTGAATTTCTTAGTAGGGCAGATATGTCTTAAAGCATAAAAAAATTTAAAAAAATTTTGTTTGCAATTTGCTCCTGTTTGTTCCCCACTGTTCCTTAGTGGAAGGTTCATGAGCAAAATTTTCATGGGCTCATTGATCGAAGATTTTTTTTTTGCAAATGGAAAGGGAAAGCCAGAGATCGCAACACACCAACCACTACGGGACGCGTTTCGTCTTTGGTTAGAAGACTTTTCAAGGGCCGTGCGTTAGTATGTTGTATTTGAATCGTATTTATTGTGAAAGCGCCTCTATGATACAAATACCACATTAACTACGCTCGACAACACTGTCTATTAGCTGTACTTTACGCAATGCATGTCTTTTCGTGTAATGACAGATTTTTTCTGCGACAATTACACTACTTCCATGGTGTAAATGATTCTGTGCATCTGTTGGAAGTTGTATTGATGGCTTCGAATGCTAGACGAAGGCAACAGGTCTCGCTATTGCTCCGTCTGCCCAGGTTCAAATCCCGGCTGCTGCATTTTTTCATTTTTCAAGTTTTTTTTTTGCCTGTTAGAATTTCAAAATTTTTGTTTGTTTCTCTTTTGAGACGAGCTCCATGATCGGAGATTTTCTTTGCAAATGTAAAAGGAAAGCCAGAGAACGCAACATACTTATCCAACTTAGTTGAAATTTTGCACATGTCGTTTTGGTGTGAAACAACTATGCAAAATATGGTCTATATCCGTTTATAACCTGATATAGCTGCCATTTAAACCGATCCCCGGATTTGATTTCTTAAGCCTCTAGAGGGCGCCATTGTTATCCAATTAGGCTGGCATTTTGCATATGTCGTTTTGGTATGACTTTCAACAACTATGCTAAGTATGTTCTAAATCCGTTTATAACCTGATATAGCTGCCATATAAACCGATCCCCGGATTTGACTTCTTTCGCCTCTGGAGGGCGCAATTTGGTTGAAATTTTGCACATATCGTTGTAAAATGACTTTCAGCAACTGTGCTAAGTATGGTCTAAATCAGTCAACAAGCTGACATAGCTGCCACATAAACCGATCCCCGGATTTGACTTCTTGAGCCTCTAGAGGGCGCCATTGTTATACAATTAGGCTGACATTTTACACCCAGGCGTTCAGCGCCATAGGCGGACATGCTAACCTCTGCACTACGGTGGCCTCCAAGTAAGGTCTTCACTGGTTCATAAACTTATAAAGCTGCTGTATAAACCGATCTCCCAATTTGAGTTTCTGAGCCTTTGGAGGTCGCAACTATTACTCGATTTGCCTGAAATTTTGGAAGTGGTATGACTTCTAACAGCCATGACAAGTAGAGCCATAACTTGATATAGCCCATATATATTTGAAAAAGGCATTCAGAGAACTTCACAAATGCGATCCCTGGTGGTATATGGTATATAAGAATCGGCCTGGCCGAACTTAGCACATTTCGAGGTGTTCAGGTCACAGTTCAATATTTTGATGAGTTACAAACAGAATCAAGAAATTAGTATACCCCCATCCTTTTGGCAGAAGTTATAAAAATTTTATTTACATTGTCGTAGATAAGAATTTGCAACCACTTGTTTAGTGTGTTCAAAGGTTTACAAATTTAACCACTCTACTCCAGATATATAGCAGAGTTATTTTGCACTATACTAAAGTTTGGCTTAATAAAAGCTTTTGACTCTCTGCAAACTGTGAACTAATTATCAGAGTAAATCCACATTCTAAATCATATGGCGTATGATTGATATTAATACATATTAAGTATGTGACCCATGGTGCGTATGAATTTTTTTATAACTCATACGCATAGTTTTCTTTACATCTCCATCATATTTTCAGACCTTTAACGGGTTTCAAGCTAAACATTTTTAAGAAGAGAAAAAAATTAAGTCGTGTGTATATAAATAACAAATGCTCTTCCTTAAATAACCCTACAAAATTAAGAACACAAATCATAGCAAATAAATGTTAAAAATGATTGACCTAAAAGTTCAGTTGATTGAACAATTCCACATTGGAAGTTGTGGGGATAAATAGCCAGTGTAAAAAAAAAACTCAAACAAGTCTAAGTACATAAACGGAAGCAAACATTTAACCCATATTGAGTTTGAACATTTCGACTTTCAAAGGGGGTTTGGCACATTTTTCAAACTTTTCATGCCAACGCTATTTGATAAATATTTGAAAACAACTTTGAAAATGAGTATAAATCAAATCTTAAAGATAAGGAAACCAAACCCAAGAAAAATGAAGAAAAGAAACTCCCAAAGATATAGCAACTAAATAAGAAGATTATTGATGAGTAAACAGTATAGCGGGCCCTATCGAAAGGATATAAAAAAAACCATTGCACTTGTTTTGCTTTCAACTCAAGTAGTATATGGGTTAAATATAAGTAAAACATAGCCATGGGGCAAGGAAAAGAAAACTCCGTCTGAAGCAACCATCACAAACATCTTACCATTGCTCCTAAATCTGTTCGACTTTTGCCTTGTTGATAATGATGATCACAATACTGGCAACTTAGTGAATTGGTTCTCGTTCGTGAGTCCCGTGTGGCCCGCCATATACTCCTCCTTTAGGTTTTATTTTTTTCTTCCACATTTTGGGATTTCAGCTGGCAGGAAATCTGTGTGATTACGGTTAAAAAGAAACAGCAAATTTAACTCAATGTACTTGGGGAGTTGAATTGAAGATACCAGCGACTCAACTCTCTTCTGGCTGCTGTTGGCGTATTTTGCAGGCTTTTTCGTTTTGTTTTACTGCATTGCAGTAAATATAATCATTATTCTGTGTGAACATACACAAATAGAGATATACATTTACACACAAACATTCGCACACACACACACATACTCACACATTTAGCAAAACCTATCTACAAACAGAGTGTGAACAACTTTATGTATATATGAGTTTATACTTTGAACATTTGTCTGCGTTTAAGGTTATAGGAGCTGTTTTAATTTCTTGGTATATATAAAGTCGAAAAGCCACAAACATTTTCTATCCTTAGACTAACAAAAGCTATGCGTTTTTAAAGATTTAATATCTGTGCTATTCTGTTTGCCGCACTATTCCTTGTTTAGATAAGAAAGCTCCAAAATTCTTATATGATCCCGCATTGAGATTTCCAGAAGAAATCATATTTAAATGGTTACAAATAGGCCAGGGAGGCGTATGATTATTTATAATTATTTTTAATGCTAACTAGTGCAGCCCTTGGGTGCGTATGATTAGTAAAGATTTCTTAAATCATATAAATGGAGATTGGCATACCAAATATTACGCAGGGAAGGGCTTGTTGCACAACACTGAAACTTGGGAAATATTTTGAGTTCTTATGTTTGGTAATGGGGAAAATTTAATTTAGTGTGAAATTATTCCTCTTTGGCCGGTAGAGAAACCCCTAAAAGTATGTTTCTTTCTCAGGCCCAACCCTGTTATAGCCCTTTGCATAAGCGCAGCCGAAGAAGAAAGGTTGGTAATAATTGCTGCTGGACGTAGCTTTAATGAAAGTAGAGATTTGAAATTTGTCAGAGTCTTCTTTAAGTCTAGGACCCCTCATATAGAAAATAGGCCATGTTTTGGCAAGACATCGATATAAGAGTAACGCCCGATTTTTATAACTTCCACCATAGGATGGGGGTATACTAATTTCGTCATTCTGTTTGTAAATGCAAATTACAAATTTTGCCCATGAACATTCCACTAAGGAACTGGGGCAAACTTCTCACATATTAATGAGTGCAGTCCCATTCAAGTTTATGCTCAATGATAAGGGGCCTCCCTTTTATAGCCGAGTCTGAACGGCGTGCCGCAAAGCGACACCTCTTTGGAGAGAAGTTTTACATGGCATAGTACCTCACAAATGTTGCCAGCATTAGGAGGGGAAAACCACCACTGAAAATGTTTTCTGATGGTCTCGCCAGGATTCGAACCCAGGCGTTCATCGTCATAGGCGGACATGCTAACCTCTGTGCTACGGTGGTTCTGTTTGTAACACCTCGAAATATTCATCTAAGGCCCCATAAAGTTTATATATTATTGATCGTCATTGCATTATAAGTCCATCTAGCCATGCCCGTCGGTCTGTCTGTCGAAAGCACGCTAACTTTCGAAGGAGTAAAGCCAGGCGCTTGAAATTTTGCGCAAATACTTTTTATTAGCATAGGTGGGAGGCCACCGTAGCGCAGAGGTTAGCATGTCCGCCTATGATGCTAAACGTCTGGGTTCGAATCCTGGCGAGACCATCAGAAAAATTGTTCAGCGGTGGCTTTCCCCTCCTAGTGCTGGCGACATTTGCGAGGTACTATGAAATGTAAAACTTCTCTCCAAAGAGGTGTCGCACTGCTGTTCGCCGCTCGGACTCGGCTATAAAAAGGAGGCCCCTTATCGTTGAGCTTAAACTTGAATCGGACTGCACTCATTGATATATGAGAAGTTTGCCCCTGTTCCTTAGTGGAATGTTCATGGGCAAAATTTGCGTTTGCATGATCGGATGGGATTGTAAATGGGCCAAATTGGTCCATGTTTTGATATGGCTGCCTTATAAACCGATCTTGGGCTTGACTTCTTGAGCCACTAGAGGGCGCAATTCTAATCCGATTTGGCTGAAATTTTGCACGAGGTGTTTTGTTGTGACTTCCAACGGCTGTGCTGAGTATGGTTCCTATCGGTCTAAAAACTGATATAGCTGTCATATAAACCGATCTTGGGTCTTGACTTCTTGAGCTTCTAGAGGGCGCAATTCCTATCTGATTTGGCTGAAATTTTGCACGAGGTGTTTTGTTGCGACTTCCAACAGCTGTGCTAAGTATGGTTCACATCATTTCATAACCTGATATAGCTGTCATATAAACAGATCCGGGGTCTTGACTTCTTGAGCCTCTAGAGGGCGCAATTCTCATCCGATTTGGCTGAAATTTCGCACGAGGTGTTTTATTGTGACTTCCAATAGCTGTGCTGAGTATGGTTGCAATCGGTCTAAAAACTGATATAGCTGCAATATAAACCGATCCGGGGTCTTGACATCTTGAGCCTCTAGAGGGCGCAATTCTCATCCGATTTGGCTGAAATTTTGCACGAGGTGTTTTATTGTGACTTCCAATAGCTGTGCTGAGTATGGTTCCCATCGGTCTAAAAACTGATATAGCTGCCATATAAACCGATCTGGCATCTTGACATCTTGAGCCTCTAGAGGGCGCAATTCTTATCTGATTTGGCTGAAATTTTGCACGAGTCGTTTTGTTATGATTTTCAACAAGTGTATTAAGTATGGTTCAAATCATTACATAAACTGATATAGCTGCCATATAAATCGATCTTGGGTCTTGATTTCTTCAGCCTCTAGAGGGAGCAGTTCTTATCCGATTTGGCCGAAATTTTCCATTAAGTATTTTGTTACGACTTCCAGCAAGTGTATTAAGTATAGTTAAAATCGGTCCATAACCCCATATAGCTGCTATATAAACCGATCCGGGGTCTTGACTTCTTGAGCCTCTAGAGGGCGCAATTCTTATCCGATTTGGCTGAGAATTTGCACGAGGTGTTTTGTTGTGACTTCCAACAGCTATGCTTAGTATGGTTCAAATCATTACATAACCTGATATAGGTGCCATATAAACCGATCCGGGGTCTTGACTTCTTGAGCCTCTAGAGGGCGCAATTCTTATCCGATTTGGCCTAAATTTTGCATTAAATATTTTGTTACCACTTCCAACAAGTGTATTTAGTATGGTTCAAATGGGTCTATGACCTGATATAGCTGCCATATAAACCGATCTGGAATCTTGACTTCTTCAGCCTCTAGAGGGCGCAATTCTTATCCGATTTGGCTGAAATTTTGTACAACGACTTCTCCTATGACCTTCAACATTCGTGTCAAATATGGTCTGAATTGGTAGATAGCCTGATGCAGCTCCCATATAAACCGATCTCCCGATATTACTTCTTGAGCCGCTATAGGGCACAATTCTTATCGGATTTAGCTGAAATTTGGCACAATGACTTCTATTTCAACCTTCAATACATGTATGGTTCGAATCGGACTATAACTTGATATAGCTCCAACAGAATTACAATTCTTATCCATTATTCTCTGTTTGCCTAAAGGGAGATACCGGGCAAAGAACTCGACAAATGCGATCCATGGTGGAGGGTATATACGATTCGGCACGGCCGAACTTAGCACACTCTTATTTGCTGTCTTTACAGACGTTTAAGGCACATTTTCCTACCTAATTTAGTTAGAATTTACAAAATTTCTATATCCACAACCATAGGATGGGTTGTACTGATCTACTCATTCCGTTGATAAAACCTTCAAGTATTAATCGGCGACCCTTTAAAGTTTTGAATTCTTGATCGGCTTAACATTTTGGTTACACATGTCCGTCTGTCAAAATCACGATATGCTATATTTAGATATTTTTCTTTCTATTCGCCATTAATGGGTTAACTTTATCATTGACTTCTAGTCTTCCGGTCGAAAAATGTTTTCTATTTTTTTTACCATTTCCACTTAACATTTTGGTTACAAATGTCCATCTGTCAAAATCACGATTGGCTATATTTAGGTATTTTTCTTTCTATTCGCCATTAATGGGTAAACTTTACCATTAACTTCTAGTCTTCCGGTTTCCATATTTTTTTTTCTTTTTTTTTTTCACCAATTCCTTTGTTCATTATTTCTCTCCAAAGAGTTGTCGCACTGCGGCACGCCATTCGGACTCAAAGAAAGTCCCTTATCATTGAGCTTAAACTTAAATTTTACAGCACTTTTTAAAACATGAAAAGTTGGCCTCTGTTCCTTAATGCAATGTTCATGGGCAAATTTGCATTTGCACCATTTCCCACATTGCGTATGAGTACTTACATATGTTTTCTGCCGTATAAATACCATAGTCATTCTGTTTTGATATCTTATTGCACCATACAACAGATTGCGTATGAGTAATACTAATTGTGATAGTGAGTACATTGTGGCGTATGAGTGTTGAAAACTCATTTGAAACCTCGCACACACCCCACACACTGTCATTATCGAACTTTGGTGCACCTGAACTAAACAAAAAAAAACCGCTTTATTCCCCCTAACAACAAAATATAATTAAATAACCTATTCTCTCATATACAATTAAGCTTTTTATATGTTCTATGCACATTGCTATATTCTGTTCACAAGCAAACTTCTGAAGTATCCTGTGAAGAGCTACCATATCTTGAAACTTAAATGTTAAATAAAACGAACAATAAAATCCAAAATAAATTAAAAAAAAGAAAACTATGCAATATGTACTGATTACCTACTCGTAGAAAATTTTTTCGCCACTTAGAAGAGAAAAAAATAATTGCGCTGATAATATCCCCCACTTGCAAGTACAGCCAGCAAAGGGCATAGTCAAGTGGATTACTCCACTCTTCTTTCATAACAACAGCCACTCCATGCCAAGGCACTTCACTTCATTACAACTTGGGTGTAAATTATTAAAAATGGCGCTAATTACCACTAACAATTGTTATACAATCATCATCATCAGCAGTAGCATCAGCAGCATCATCCGCATTAGCACCATTCGCAACAATCACAGCAAAGACATCATACCCATCAACAAAGTCGTTCCTTTAACACAATAATAGCTAAGATTTCATTCATGGTCTCGCAGTGGTAGTGGTAGTCATCATCACTACGTAGCAATCTCCAGCAACAACGATAAGTAACATTGCAGAAAAAAAAACAAATCAGCACAGAGATACAATGCCATGGCAGAACAATACAAAAAGTTTCTAGGGATAATACACACTTCACTTCACACATCTGGATGTGGATATTTACTTTAGTTGCATTGTTCTCTGCCACCAACTCAACTCTTATGCAGTTATCCCTACTCCGCTAATGTTTTGCCAACCAAACCAACCAGGCACCCTTGTCAAGCTTCTTTTGCTTTAGAATTTGTTGAGATAATGAAAATTAAATGTTATATTGGGAAAACTTATTGCAAAATGTTGGTATGAACTTTTTCGTTTGTTTGTTTGTGTTTTACTTTTGTATACAGCTCATAGAAAAGCTCATACTTACTTGTGAAAGGAAGTTGCACGTCATGCATTGTACACTGAAAAAAACGAAGAAAATGCTTAGAACATAGAACCTTGCATAAGCCAAACTGAAGTAATAGAGCTCCTGTAGCTCTCTTAGAAAAGGCTAGAAAGGATATACTTACACTGTATGCACTAGGCCACCGTAGCGCAGAGGTAAGCATGTCCGCCTATGATGCTGATGGCCAGGATTCAAATCGTACCCCCCTTTGTGTATAAACAAAATCACTTCAATAGTTTATTTAAGCTTTTAAATTATGCCTCGGTTACGTATGATTTATAATGATTTTCTGACCATACAGTACCAGGTGACGTATGATTAAGTCAAACTTCTTTCATTTACTTGTGCATTGAACAATTTTCAACTAACAGTTATGAAAACTGTTGAAACTCTATTCACACTCTATTCGCACCTCGGGTGCGTATGATTTATATAAATTTTCTGCGCATTAAAGAACAAGGTGACGTATGATTAACTTAAATTTCTTTACATTGAACCGATTTCAATGAACATATGGTATGATAACTGTTTTAAGACCCTCAAACATAGGATGGGGGTATTCTGACTGCATCATTCCGTTTGTAACCTCGAAATATAGGCCTAGGACCTCATAAAGTGTACGTCATGATATTTTAACTCGATCTAGCCATGTCTCACCGTCCGTCCGTCCTTCTTTTCGGAAGGAGTGCCTTCGAACGAGTTAAACTAGTCGCTAGAAATTTTCCAAAAAAAGCCTTTTATTGATGTAGTTTGGTTGGGATTGTAAATGGGCCAAATCGAACGAGTCAAACTAGCCGCTGGAAATTTTCCAAAAAAAAGCTTTTTATTGATGTAGTTTGGTTGGTTGTATGCTAAGAAACAGCTGCCATATAAACCGATCTTCCGAGTATTATTCTTGAGCCTCTAGAGTGCGCCTTTTTTTAACCGATTTGGATGACATTATGTACGAATATTTCTCCTATGACCTCCAACAGATATAACAAGTATCTTTTATAACCTAATTTAACTCACCTCCCAACTTTATTTCTTGAGCCTCTAGAGGGCGCCTTTTGTCTAACCGATTTTGAAATTTTTTCCTTTGATTTTTCTATAACATCCACTTCTTATCCAATTTGGCTGAAATTTTGTCAATAATTTCTGCTTTGACCTTCAACAGCTGTACCAGGCATCATTCGTATCGGTCTATAGTCTTGAGCCTCTAGAGGGCGCATTTTTTTAACCGATTTGGCTGAAATTTTTTCCTTTGATTTTTCTATGACCTCCAATTCTTATCGAAAATGGATGAAATTTTGAACGATGATTTTTTCTTTGATCTTCAACAGCTATACCAAGTATCATTTAACCGGGTTTCATATCCTTGTACCTCTAAAGGGAAAATTTTTGAACCGATTTGGCTTTTGATTTTTTCTTTGATCTTCAACGGCTATACCAAGTATCATGCATATCGGTCCATACCCGGATATAGCTCCCATATAAACCCATCTATGGTTAGGTTAGGTTGAGTGGTTGTCCCCCAAAGGAGATCAGTCTGGCCCATTGTGGTACCCTAGAAATAAAGGGAAGAGAAGGAAAATGTGAGACCTCAGACTAGAGGTAATACACAAATAAAAGAAAGACAGGAAGAATGGAGAACCCGAGCGAGGGGTGAAAAAACGTCCATCCCCTCTCCAGCTCAGATGTACCCACGCAGGAGCTTATGGCACCCGCCGTCGGAATCCTGTTCCCGTTCCTTCAAAAAATTTCATGAGACCTACCAGAGGTACATTCGCAAGTTCACCCAGATCACAGAAAAACGGCTGCCCAGAAAGGAGAACCTACGTCCCCGCAGACCCGGAAATGAACGCAGCAAGTACTCAATGGTCTTCTCTGCATCTAGGCAACTTCTACAGAAGTCATTGTGCGGTATTCCTATGAGTGCCGCCTTGCGGCCTATGGCTCAGTGTCCGGTTGGTAGTGTCAAGGTACTTATCGACCTCTTATCGAACGCCAACAACTAAAGCAGACTTTAGAGATGTTGGCAAGCAATATAGGGTTCGTTGCTGGCTAGCGGGAACGGAACAGTCACAATCCAACAATAGATTTTATATTCATAGACCTCTTTGCCTACTTTTAGCGAAATCGCTTATAAATAAGTCTTTTATGGGCTCAAAACCCGGCCATCGTTCAACAGAGGCTAGCATGTTCGCCTATGAACGTCTGAGTTCGAATCCTGGCAGGAACATCAGAACATTTTTCAGCGGTGGTTATCTCCTCCTAATGCTGGCGACATTTGTGAGGTAATTTGCCATGTAAAAACTTCTCTCCAAAGAGGGGTCGCTCTGCGGCATGCAGTTCGGACTATAAAAAGAAGGTCCCTTATCATTAAGCTTAAAATTGAATCGGACAGCACTCATTGATTTGTGAGCAGTTTGCCCCAGTTCCCTAATGGAATGTTCATGGGCAAATTTGCATTTGCATATCCAAATATAGACCGATCGGAACTATATTGGCCACGGACTTTAAAAAGACTAACATTGGTCACTATGCCAAGTTTCAGCGAAATCTAATTATAAATGCCCCTTTTACGATCCCAAGACCTAAAATCGCGAGACCGGTCTATATGCCAGTGATATTCAAATAAAGCCTGATCTTGACCATACTCAGTACGAATATCGAGAAGCCTAGCGCAACACATTGCGCCAGATTTCAGCGAATTCGGAAAATAAATGTGGCTTTAATGGGCCTAAAACCGACGAACGGACAGGTGGACGGATAGACGGACGGAAATGGCTAGACTGTCTTAGATTTCGACGAGGATCAAGAGTATATACACTTTATAGGGTCGGAAGTGGATACATCGATGTGTTGCAAAGGGAACGACGAAATAAATATACCCCCATCCTTCGCTGGTGGCTAAAAAATCATGGGGAGAACATCTCATATGCCCCCATCCTTTGGTGGGATATCATGGGATAACATCGCATAGGCTTTTTTTAAATTCCGTTTTAGAAAAAGAAACCGTTTTAGAAAGATATCATCCATTTATAAAATGCAACCCTTCAAGCTTTAACTTGATTCAATTTTTAAATTCTGCCTTGGGTGCGTATGATTCACAATAATTTTCCAGCAAAAAAGAACAGTGTGACGTATGATTAACTCAAACTTCTTTAGTTTATGTGTGCATTGAACAGATTTCCATTAACATATTTTACAAAAAGCTGTTTTTGTTATTTAATAACATAATTTCTGATTTTTTAACACAGCTATACAGCTAATAAGGGATTAAATGGATTTTAGCCATAACATAAAATGACAGTGTAATATGGCATATAATTAATAGCAATACCACAACAATTATTGATGGATATTAGTATGATAATTTATAATAATAATATACATATATCGGCATATCATTATGGGGATTAGTGATTATTTTTTTCACACTTTTTTCCTTTAATTAAACTGTTTAATTAAATAACATGCAATTTGTTCTTTGATTTTTTCATTTAATATTCCTTTTTCCCAGTGTACTCGTACACTTTGTGCCATAGATTATAGCATACATGCGAATTGTTTTATGCACAAAGTCTTGTGAGGACTCTTTGCTTGTCTTTATCTTCAGGTTTGGGTTTTTCTTCATTTTCTTCAAGTTGTTGTTTAACTTTATTATGGCAAGATAAAGTTTATTTTTATATATCAAGGAAAAAATTGCTATCAGACATGTTTAAGAAAAAGTATTCTGGTCATCGTTTGCTATTTTATCATAGACACAAAGTCATTAAAGTTTATAAAATTATAAGAAAACAATAAATTATGATCAAAAAAACCAAAAGCATATATAGGAAACTTTTTGGCCCAGGGTTATTATACTAAATTTCATATTAAAACTAAAAGATAACAAAGAACTTAAAATGAATGATTTTGCAAGCAATCAAAACTAAAGGCCCAGATAGCCTTAAATCAAACGTTTAAATATCCCTTATAACCCTTAGGCCCCTATAAAAATTGCCATCTAATGCAAATGTAGGTGATGTGCATAACATTAGCAAAGAGAGGCAGAGAGAGAGTCACTTTCCTTTTGTTCTACATTCCTTTTAACCTCACTTTACCTATAGTGGTAAAATTATGCCACAACATATATCAGCATATATTGCTCGCTATATATTTAATATTTTATGCATTTTATTATTAATCATCCAATCAAAATGCATAAGTCCCATAGTGTTAAGGGAACAATGCCAAAAATCTCTTTGCACCATTGCCAGTTACCAGCAACTTCCAGAAAATGCATACATACATGCAGTTTGCTAGTGCTTGATGAAAAGCAAACATTTATGAGATTTTAATGGGAAATTTAAGAAAGTGCCATTGAGGCTAAGCAGGTTGTGCATTTAGATGCCAAAAGTTGTATGGAATCCCCAAGAAAATCTGAAATTAAAAGAAAATTTAAGTAAGAGGTAAAAAAGAAAGACAATTTTAGGTAAAAGATTTCAAATTTCTGTATAAATTTAAATGAAAAATTTTATAAAACTATGTACATACCCTAAGCGTCCAATAGTGCGTATGAGTTATTATAATTTGTCATATGCAAAGTAATGGGGTGCGTATGATATATTTTAATGGGATTTTTATGCTTGAATAAGGAATTTATTTTACAAAAATATTGTGTAGGTGATTGGTTAGATTGAAGGAAGACAATTTTAGATAAAAGATTTCAAATTTCCGTATAAATTTATATGAAAAATGTTATAAAATTATGTAAATACCCTAAGCGTCCAATAGTGCGTATGAGTTATTATAATTTTTCATATGCAAAGTAATGGGGTGCGTATGATATATTTTAATGGGATTTTTGAATAAGGAATTTATAAAAATATTTTTATTTTAAATGTAGGTGATAGGTTAGATTGAAGGAAGACAATTATAGATAAAGATTTAAAATTTCTGTATAAATTTAAATGAAAAATTTTATAAAACTGTGTACATACCCTGAGCGTCCAATAGTGCGTATGAGTTATTATAATTTTTCATATACAAGGCCTTAAGCGCCGCCATACTGCCCACATAAATCCTGAGTTTTGCGGACGATAGATCCCTTACCAAAATTTCTCTTGCGGCTACTACGATGGCGCAGACCTTTGCCTAAAAGACCGTACATTCGTCCGGCCGTCTCAAAGACTTACCGATATTGAGTGCAGCAGAGTTGGTGGAATGTTCAAGGGCAAAATTTGCATTTGAATTTCGTTGGACCCCTTGACGTCTGTTGCACAGACTGATCTCCAGATTTAAATCCTTGTTCCCACAAAACGCACATTTGGTACGCAATTTCGTTGAAATTTATGTCTCCTTATGGAATATAGACAAAGAGAATATATTGGGTTGCCCAAAAAGTAATTGCGGATTTTTCATATAGTCGGCGTTGACAAATTTTTTTTCAGCTTGTGACTCTGTAATTGCATTCTTTCTTCTGTCAGTTATCAGCTGTTAATTTTAGCTTGCTTTAGAAAAAAAGTGTAAGAAAAGTATATTTTGATTAAAGTTCATTCTAAGTTTTATTAAAAATGCATTTACTTTCTTTTAACAAATCCGCAATTACTTTTTGGGCAACCCAATATGTATATCCGAGTTGGTGGGTATCTTAACTTCAGCCCATTTTTTTTTGTCAAACTAACTCTTAATGTAATTTTCATAAACGAAGTTAGATGTATATTTCATTTTTTCTCCGTTTTTCATAATCTAGCTGGATATTCCTTGAATTTCGCTCTAGTTATGGAAAAAATCTAAAATTTCCTCAGTTTTATTAAATTCCGCATCCATGGGTGCGTATGCGTTATCTTAATGATAACCCTGTGGAACAAGGTGGCGTATAATCAATCAAATTTATCCTCAGTTTTTGTTAAATTCCACACCCATGGGTGCGTATACGTTATCCTAATGAGAACCCTGTAGAACAAGGTGGCGTATAATTGATCAAATTTTTCCTTAGTTTTATTAAATTCCACACCCATGGGTGCGTATACGTTATCTTAATGAGAACCCTGTGGAACAAGGTGGCGTATAATTGATAAGAATTTTATAAATATAAAGCTGTTGTGGTAGATACACACACACCCACATACACATAATAGTTCACATTACAGTAACAAGAGCATAAGCCCACAGGTTTGAACATAATGTGTGCCTGTGCTCTTTACTATCTAAAGGCAAGGCTATTCATAATTAAATATCTTAAAAATCCGTTTAGTATCCTCAACTACTTTTCATCCTTAAGTTCTTCATTTTAAATTAAATCCCCTTAATGCCATACTAAGCCAATCTTTCTGTAGATTTCTTTTATTAATTTACAACTCTAAGTTGGAATTTTCAAAAAATTCCTCCAAAAAACTGTTGGGGTAAAGTTCACTCTCACAATTAGACACACACCACCTTGAATTTTCTCACACGCCTGCTGAAGAGCATCTCAATGTTGGAGGGTTTAGCAAAGTTAACAATCACTGCAATTAAATCCCCTGACAAATTATTTATAAGACTTGGACATGCCAAAAATAACGAACTGCAGAAAATCTTCAAAACTTCGAGCATAAAGTGAATGGAAGAGAATATAAAATCTCATGACTTAAGGGCTGATGATGTTTTGTAGCAGAGGCCCCCACAGGGGAAATATGTACACTTGGCTTGCAGCATTTGCAATCGTTTGAGTAAAGCGAAAGATACAACGAGAGAGAGAGAGAGAGAGCGGGTGAGAGAGAAAGGGTAATAATTGCAGCCAAACAACTAACTGACATGGCACAAGCCAAAGCGGCAAGGCGAGAAAGAAAAACATTATAAACGCTTAGACAATTTTGTCGCTTTAAATAATTAAAACTCATTAACACTTTTCAACATTTAATTTGTGTGTGTGTATGTGTGTGTGTGTGTGTGCAAGGCATTTCTTATACCTTTTGCTTAAGCTCTCTGGCCATGCTCAACCCTCTGTCCTCGATATGACACTAAAAACTTATTCACAAATGCAACAAAAACTAAATGAATTTTCAGTGGGTGAGAGAGTGAGAGAGAGAGCGAGAGAGTAAGAGTGAGAATGAACCATCGAAATCAAAATAACCGCTTTAGGAAACTATGAACTTTAAGAGCCTTATGTTTGAGCGTTTGTTTATCTCATCATTTAGACAAAAAAAAAGCTAAAGGTCTTATAATAGAAAAGACTAGAGACAAACTTCTAGTTTCAGACTTTGCAATGAAAACAGTTTCGTTTTTCTACAAATGTTGACACTACACTGCCGTCCAGAAGTTAGTTAATGTTTAATTTAATTTTGCTCAAGTTTTCTAGTCTTATTTTATGTCGAAGGGGCATATGGACATTTGAGAACTTTTATTTTATTGCAGAAAAAAAGGAATTTTAGAAAAAAAAGGAATATCAACCATGAAGGACAAGGAAAAAATTTTATTGTATTAGTGAAGTCTCCTTTATAAATTTGGAGACCTTTTTTGTGGAAACAAAGTTAAAAAAATCCTCAAATTTTTAATTCCTAAGGCATAGCATGGTGCCTTACAACAACAAAAAATCATTTTCTTAACATTTTAAAACCATTTCGCAAAGAAAACAGGATTTTAGTGTCTTTGACATAAAATCGCCACCGTAGCGCAGAGGTTAGCATGTCCGCCTATAACACAGAAAGCCTGGGTTCGAATCCTGGCGAGACCATCAGAAAAAAGGAGGCCACCGTGGCGCAGAGGTTAGCATGTCCGCCTATTACGCTGAACGCCTGGGTTCGAAACCAGTCGAGACCATGAGAAAAAAAATTTTCAGCGGTGGTTTTCCCCTCCTAATGCTGGCAACATTAGGAGGGGAACTTCTCTCCACAGAGGTGTCGCACTGCGGCACGCCCTTCGGACTCTGCTATAAAAAGGAAGCCCCTTATCATTGAGCTTAAACTTGAATCGGACAGCACTCATTGATATGTGAGAAGTTTGCCCCTGTTCCTTAGTGGAATGTTCATGGGCAAAATTTGCATTTGCAATGCTGGCAACATTTGTGAGGTACTATGCCATGTAAAACTTCTCTCCAAAGAGGTGTCGCACTGTGGCACGCCGTTCGGACTCGCCTATAAAATGGAGGCCCCTTATCATTGAGCTTAATCATGAATCGGACTGCACTGCACTCATTGATATGTGAGAAGTTTGCCTCTGTTCCTTAGTGGAATGTTCATGGGCAAAATTTGTTTGTATTTGACATAAAATCGCACCTGCTGTCAAAGTAGGAATTCCGTGCTATTTACAAAATCCTAAATTGTTTTCCAGACCACGACTCTAAGTTGCTACTTGTCCCCACCTAAGTACCGGTGTCTTTTAGCCGCGAAAACCGGGCAATGGCATAGGAAATGCTCCAACGTCTCATCATCTTCCCAACATGCCCTTCACATGCTATCACTTGCCGCACCGATTTTGCATAAGTGGGCTCGTGGTCCTGTGTGTCCCGTTGTGATACAAAAAGCTATGCAGACCCACTTCTTTATAGCTTTTCAGTGTAGCCTCGCCCTCCCACGATCCAAATCACCTCATAGGATTTTCGCCGTCCTACCGACTGTCTTGCTGCCCCACAGTGTTACATGCGCATTCGTCGCCCACTCCCTTAAAACGGAGTGCGTTTGGGCTAACCAAGTTTGCCGACGGCAGTTCTCTGGCCTTCACCGCCAAATCGTCTGCACTTTCATTCCCCCTAACACCATTATGGCCCGACACCCAAACGGAGCGGATTATGCCATCCTTAGAGAAGGCGTTAATCTCCTTCTTACACTTAAAGGCTGTTCGTGACCTACCCTCCTGTTTGTTATTGCCCTTATGACCATTTTACTGTCCGCAAAGATGTTCACACTCGACGTCCTCGTGTTAGTGCCACACTACCTCACGCTTTCCGTGATCGCCCAGTCAGGCAGTCTAAAACAAATCTCAGTCCCTGGGTTCTTAATGTTGACCCCCTGGCCCACTCTGTCCCCTGGCTTTGATGCATCCGTGTAACATGATCTTCCAGACGGCAATACTACGAGGGTTGCCTTTTATATTTCGGGATTGTACAACTCTTCTGTTGCAATTTGCCAACTGATAGCTCTATCGTAAAGCTTGACATTTTTGAGGTTAAACGTACTCACAACGTTTTAACATACGAGCGTTATTTGTGTTGTTTACAGTAACTCAAAAGATTCATCTCACCCAAAAATGGAATTAAATCGTGAAAATTTTCGTGCGATTATTATTTACAACAGTGCATCGATGAACTTAATCAAATTTTTGGCTATGAAGCTCCATCAAGGACCGGTGTTTATCGATGGTATAGTGTCGTGCTGAAGAGAGATGTTATGAGCTGCTGCCATCCTCAATCCATTCTCCCATTGCCTTAAGTCTCATAGCCATAGTGGCTGCCTCACATTTGAGCTGTATATAAATGGGGCGGATATCTAGAAAAGTCTCCGGTGACCTATTGGACGTGGTACTCATCACTTCGCTTATGCCAAGACAACATGTTCTCTGAACTTGTTGTATGGTCCTAACTTTGCACCTTTTCTCCATAGCAGTCCACCAAACTACTGAGACGTAAGTAAGTTGGGTGGATATAAAAATATAATAGTAAATGGTTTTGTTTTTTTTTTTTTTCTTCTTGTAGTGGGGGCATAGCATTGGGAGTCTACTTATCAAGTCATTCCATTTGTACCACCTCGAAATATTAATCTGCCGCCCCATAAAGTTTGTATATTTTTGATTATCTCGACATTCGAGTCGATTTGGGAGTATCTGTCCCTCTGTCCTTCTGTCGATCCATCTGTCTATCCAAATCACGAAAGCGGTCGATCGCATACAGCCAGACGCCTGAAATTTTGCACAGATACTTCTTATTGATCTAGGTCATTGAGTATTGAAAATCGGCCATGTCATGTCAGTTTTGAATATAGCTCCCATATAAACCGATCTCCCTGTTTGACATCTTGAGTCCCTGCAAGCCGCCCCTTTTTTCCAATTTTGCTAAAATTTTGCACATAGTGCTTGGTTACGACTTCCAACAACTGTACGTAGAACGATTCAAATCATTCTATAACTTGATATGGCTCGCATATAAACCGAGCTCCCGCTTTGTCATCTTGAGCCCTTGGAAGCCACAATGTTTGTCCGATTTGGCTAAAATTTTGCACATAGCTGTTACGACTTCCAACAACTGTGCCAAATGCGATCCAAATCGCTCTAAAACCTGATATAGCTCCCATATAAGCCGTTCTCCCTGTTTGCTACCTTGAGTCCTTGAAAGCCACCCCTTCTGTCCAATTTGGCTAGTTTTGCAAGTAGTGTTCTGTTATCACCTCGAATAACTGTGCCAAGTATGGTCCAATTCCATCTTTGAGCTGAAATACTAAAAAATTGCCCATGAACATTCCATTAAGGAACGAAGGATACTTCTCTCATATCAACGAGTTTAGTCCGATTAAAATTTAAGTTCAATGACATGCGACCTTCTTTTTTAGACCGAGTCCGAAAGGCATCCCGCATAGCGACACCACTTGGTAGAAAAGTCTTAGCATGACAGGATACCTCACAAATGAAGAGCCAGCATTAGAAAGGTGATAACCAGCGCTGAACATTTTATTCTGGTGTTTGCGCTGGTTTTTGAACTCAGGCGCTTGACGTCATAGGCGGATATGCTAACCTCTGCGCCACGGTGGCATCCAACCTGATATAGCTGCCATATAAAACTATATCCCGATTTGACATTTTGACTTTTGAAAGCCGCTGTAATTATCCGATTTGGCAAAAAACTTTGCATTTAGTGTTCTGTTCCCATTACCAACAACTGTGCCATGTATGGTCCAGCTGCTATAGCTGCCATGTAAACCGATCTCCCGATTTGACATCTTGAGCCCCTGGAAGCCGCAATTTCTGTCCGATTTGGCTAAAATTTTGCACTTGGTGCTTAGTTACGACTTTTAACAACTTTGCCAAGAACCGGCTCAATTTGGTGTATTACTTGGTGTAGGTCCCTTATAAATCAATCGCTCGATTATCCCAGTTCGATTCCTGCAAATGCAAATTTCGGCCATGAACATTCCACCAAGGAACAGGGGCAAACTTCTCACATATCAATGAGTGTAGTCCGATTCAAGTTGAAGCTCAATGATAAGGGACCTCCTTTTTATAGCCGATTCCAAACGGCGTGCCAAAGTGCAACACCTCTTTGGAGAGAAGTTTTACATGGCCATAGTACCTCACACATGTTGCCAGCATTAGGAGAGGAAATTCACCGATGAAAATTTTTTTCGATGGTCTCGCCAGGATTCGAACCCAGGCGTTCAGCGTTATAGGAGGACATGCTAACCTCTGCGCTACCATGGTATCCAGTTCGATTCCTAGAAACTTAAAGTTTTGCCTGGTTTTGCTGAAATTTGGTTCGTAGAGTAAAATTGTGTGTAAATTTTCAGCAGAATCCATGGTGGTGAGTTCCCAAGATTCGTCTTGGCTGAACTTTGCAAGTTTTTACTTGTATTCTTTTGTACTATGATTATTCCTTGAATTTGTTTTTTTTTTCTCTTCCTTTCATGCTCACTGTCAGCAACAATTTGGCTAAGTGCTGGGCTGTCGGTATTTTTCTGCATTACTATTTGCTATCAACAATTTCCTAACTATCTACCTTCCCAGGCAATATCATGGTGTCGCTGCCATTGGCCGTTTGTTTGTAAGCCTCGGTATTTGCCTCTGATGTTACGCTTATAAATTATTAAATTATGCATTTTCCAGCTGACTGTTTGCCCAAGTTTATTTGGACAGGTATCGTTTTTCTCGTTTTTTTTTCTGCTAGTGCCAAAGTTTTTATTCTTTCTCAACTCGTTTGGGCCATAATGGACAATGTCTCAAAGCCGATGCTGTTGTACCTACTTGGTCAACAAACAGATTCAGTTGTTCGCCCACCTTCCTTAGCATTTGTTGTTTGAGTATCCTGCTTGAAAGTTTTGTTTTCTCGCCCTCGCCAGGCATTTGTTTTAAGGCCATCGAGGCGGGCAGCAAGTGCCAAAGCTAAAGCCAGAGGGCAGAATACTGAAAACCTGCAATGACATTAGCAATCTTTCGTTCGTTCGTTGGTTCATTGCATTTGTCATTGATGTTTTTTTTTTTTGTTTTTGTAGCTGTCAAGGATATTGTCGTTGTTTTTTGACTCGCCCAAATGCTTAAAACTTTTCCCAACCCAAAACTATGGTAGGCGTTTTTTTATAGGAAGTGAGATAAGAGAAAACGGAGAAAATTTTTGGATATTTCCCATTACATTTCATGGCAATTTTGTAAAAATTCTGACACTATTCGCCAACGAAAAGTGTGGGTTATGGCAAAATGCAATTTGAATTTAAAATGGAATCTGACAAAAGATAGTTTAGTGCAATGCTATTTTTGAATAAAATCCAAATTCCTTTGGAAATCAATGGATCTAAAAATTTTTGTTGAATGACTACACACTACACTAGAAGTAAATGCTAATTTTAGCAAATTAAAAATTCTTACATATTACATTTCCCCTG